>NC_137100.1:59898625-60181985 GCF_949357685.1 Gobio gobio | reverse complement strand
TACCTGAATTCCCTGTCATGTCTGAAGAGGTTGCCCTTTCTCTCTATGTCACTGCCCTTGTGTGTGTCTGGGCCACTAGCACAACATCGGCTCCCAGCCCAGAGGCTGCCTTGGAGCCCACTACCTGCCTAGAGACCATTCCTGAGCCACCTGTTTCCCCTTTAAGTCCTGCCATGGCTCAGAGGGCAATCCTCGCCTTTTATGCCATTATTGTCCTGCGTGCCTGGGAAGCACACACTTCTCAGCCGGCTGTCTCTTGTCCTGTCTGCACTCCTGAGACTGTCCCAGAGCCCGCTGCCTGCCCGGAGACTAACCCACAGCCCGCTGCCTGCCCGGAGACTGTCCCAGAGCCCGCTGCCTGCCCGGAGACTGTCCCAGAGCCCGCTGCCTGCCCGGAGACTGTCCCAGAGCCCGCTGCCTGCCCGGAGACTGTCCCAGAGCCCGCTGCCTACCAGGAGACTCTCTCAGAGCCCATTGTCTGCCCGGAGGCCATTCCTGAGCCCACTCTTAAGCCTCGGAACTGTTCCACCATGACCCTTGTTCCCTACCTGAAGGCTGGCCAGACCCATGCCCACTACACTGGCAGCCAAACTCCCATTCGGACCATCACCATTTTGTTCCCATTTTTCACCCTGAGTCCAGTCCTGTCAGAGTCTGATCTGCCTGTCCTGCCGACCTCACTCAAGTCTCATGCTCTGCTAGTCCCACTCAAGCTTTCTGCTCTGCTGGTCCCGCTCAAGCCTCCTGCCCAGCCAGCCCCAGTCAGCCATCCAGACCCGCCAGAGCCCGCCTGGCCCGTCCATCTGGCACCACCCTGGCCTTCAGCCAGGACTCCTGACCCGCTGGAGCCCGCCTGGTCCATCCCTCCGGTCCCACCCTGGTTGTCTTCCGGGGTTCCTGATCAGCCGAAGCCACCCTGGTTCGTCCCTCCTGCTCCGCCCTGGCCTTCTGCCGGGACTCCAGACTCGCCTGAGCCTCCCTGGCTCAACCCTCCCGTCCCTCCCTGGTCTATGCTAGTGATGTTCTTCGCTGTCCTGCTGGCTCTGACTTGGCTCCCCTCCCTCCCTCCCCTCTTTGTCTCTGTGTTTTGATTTTCCTGTCTTGTGTTTGGTCTGTGTATCTGTCTTGTGTTATCTTGTTCCTGTCTTGTTTTGGTGTCCCTCGTTAGGGACGCCAGGTGGCGTCCCTTTTGATGGGGGGTAGTGTCAGGGTTCTGTCACTTCGGTCTAGTTCACTCTTGGTTTGTGACAGAGCCCTGACACTCCTGTATTGTTTGTCTTGCCTCGTGTGAGCGCGCAGCTTTGAGCATGCTCAAGCTGCGTGCTCTTCTGTCCTTGTGTTTTGTGTGCGGGGCGTGGTGTTCGGATCCCAGCACTTCGGTCTAGTTTGGGTTTCAGTTTTGTGTTGGGATTCGGACATTCATGCTCCGCGTGTTTGTTTTGTCCTGTGAGCGTTTGCTCTTCTGTCTGTGTGTTCTGTGTAGCACACGGTTCATGTCTTCATCGGCCGTGTGCTTTCATGTTTTGTCTTATGTTGTGTAGCACGTGGTTGGTGTTTTTTCACTGGCTACGTGCTACGTCATGTTGTCATGTTGTCATGTTTTGTGTGAACATGCAGCTGGTGAGTTCTCATTAGCTGCATGTTCATGTCATGTTTGGTGTGAGCACATGTCTTGTTAAGTGTTTCTTTGTGCCATGTGCTCGTGTCCATTGTCTAACCCCGCCCACCTTGTTTCCTGATTATTGGTTAATTTGCCCCACCTGTCTTCCCTCGTTACCCTCCTTTGTTTGTTCCCTATTTAATCTCCTTGTGTTTGCAGTCCAGTGCTGAATCGTCGTCGTATGTACCTCCTGTTTCCCTGCTCCCTTCAAGTCAAGCCAAGCCTAGTCAAGTCTGTTTTTCCCCCTCGGGGTAGTTTGTTTTGTCTTGTTTTTTTTGTTTTATTATTATCATTAAAAGCCCATATTTTCTCTGCATCTGAGTCCTCGCCTCATCCCTTCAACAAACCCTGACATCGTGAACGCGGGAAGAGAAGACAATGCTGAATAAAGTCGTAGTTTTTGTTATTTTTGGACCAAAATGTATTTTGATGCTTCAAAAAATTCGAACTAACCCACTGATGTCACATGGACTACTTTGATGATGTTTTTATTACCTTTCTGGACATGGACAGTATACCGCACATACATTTTCAAACTGTGTTCCGAAGATGAACGGAGGTCTTGCGGGTGTGGAATGAAAGTCATTAATGACATAATTTTCATTTTTGGGTGAACTAACCCTTTAACTGTAAGTAAAGTGTAACTGTAAGTAAATTGTAACCTAAATCAATTAGGTGGCATCATTGTAATATTTTACAAAAATGTATTTTGCTTATTAAAATGTTTTTAAATGTATTAACAGTCTTGTTTCAGATATCATATGTCAATTAATAGCCAAACAGAGTAGTAAGGGGATCACTACAAGAGGTGCAAAGTACCAAAGAGAAAAAGGAAATTTGCACAATCCACATTTTCAGTTAAAGGTGCACTACTTTTGTTTGAATTTTTTTTTCGGGTTTCTTCCAAAGTAGGTTTGTGAACATTGATGGTTGTACACAGTCTCAGCATCTTGTTATTGTTTTTTTTAAAGCCTAGCCAGAGACTGGGGCTGCAAATTAGCATTTGGCTAAAAGCCTGTATGCATTGGCTGCTTGAAAGTGTAGCAATGTTATTCTGCATCCTGTTAAATAAACAAAAATAAAATAAACATTTATAATTTTACCACAAAATATTTTTAAGATAGATTGGTACCTTTTACCTGAACAGTTTATTGATTGATCTCAACCATGACTTTGCTCTTCTAGGTTAATAATTATACAGTACCTGCTTGTGGTACACTCGGTGATCACACACTCTGTGGCTGGCAATCATGAGACTCATAGTCGGTTTTCTTTTCTTACTCACTGTGTTCAGCCCTGCAGAATGTGGGAATATTTTAGTTTGGTATACTGAGGGCAGTCACTGGATCAATCTGAAGATTGTGTTGGAAACATTGATTGACAGGGGACATGATGTCACAGTGTTGGTGCCGGATGCCTCTCTCTTCATGCATGCCAATGAATTGGATCGCTTCTCCTACCAGCCCTTTAACGTGTCCATGTCTGCGCAGGACATGCAAGACTCCTTTGAGGATTTTTTACATTTCTCAATGTATGAGATGGATCAGTTAAACTTACTGCAAAATCACATCAAATTTTATCAGTTTGTCTCCAAAGACCAAGATTTGTGTCTTGCATACTGTGATGGTGCTCTATACTCTCCAGAGTTGATGGTCAAATTGCAGCATGGGAAGTTTGATGTCATGCTGGCCGATCCGATCTTCCCATGCAGTGAGGTATTGACTGAAGAGCTGGATATTCCCTTGGTTTACACGTTACGTTTCTCCATCGCTCACACTGTAGAGCGGATGTGTGGTCAGATACCAGCTCCACCATCATTTGTCCCTGGAGCCATGAGTAAACTCGCTGACAAGATGAGCTTTACAGAGCGAATCATCAATATGCTGTTCTACCTTTCTCAAGATGCTTTGGCCATTAGTCTGTGGGAAAAAAATGACAACTATTACACTGAATATTTTGGTGAGTTGCATAGACTGGAGGAGAAAAAAAAAATTATACTTCTAATAAAAACTAATTTTGCTGTGTACAATCTTTCATTCCAGGTCGGCCCACTTCCTATTGTGAGATGATGGGTAAAGCTGATATCTGGTTAATCCGAACCTTCTGGGATTTTGAGTTTCCACGGCCATTCCTGCCCAACTTCAAATTTGTTGGAGGGCTTCACTGCACCCCTGCCAAGCCATTACCCAAGGTGCATCTTTCTTTTTAATAGTCTACCCAATTTGCTGTAAAATAAACCAGCACATAATATTAAATTTATGAGACGCATGCTTTGAATCATCAAACCAGGAAAAAAAGACTGTATGGTAAACCTGACAGGTATAGTCATAACAAACTTAATCCCACAAATGACTCCCAAATATGTAATAATTTCCAGTGGTCAGTCTGTTTATTTCCAATGGCTGAAGTTGAGTGCCCACTTACCAATTCAAAACAATTACAGGTTGTTTTTGCTGAAATTAAGCCACTTGTCACTGTTTTTTTACACTCGCGCCTTCTAAATAGAAGAGGGTTGATACATTGAATGAATTCCTCTGACATTTCTGTCTTGTGTTGATTGGCAGCCAATCAACATTAAGCTTACAGAAATAAGAACTAAACAAAAGAGGAAGATGTATCAAAAAGCTCATGTACTCGCCAAGTTCACCTTTGCCATGAGGATTGATACATTGAATGAACTCCATGTTCTTGTGTTGATTGGCAGCCAATCAGTAGAGGAGCCAAGTTCACCTTTGCCATGAAAAATGACAAACCAAAGTATGTACCTTTGCTCCCAGAGACCATGAAGAGTTGGTATTGTAGGGTTATTAACTACTTAGGTGGGGATGATAACGTGAACTCACTGGGAGACATGCTCACATGCCTAAATGATCCTTCTGTAAATATTGATTTTATTTTTGAGTATTGATATTGCCATTACAATACTAGCCTTGGTACAGTGCTGGGTAGATTACTTACAAATTGTAGTCTGTTACTGATTCTAAATTACATAACAAAAATTGTAGTTAGTAACGTAATCCATTACATTACACATTTTGGGTAATATAATCAGACTACTTTTTGATTACTTTTGACCTAACTTGTTTATCACATTGAATTGAAAAGGATAATTGGGTTTTTGAAAGATTCATAAAAATAATCATACATTTTTAAATTAAATGCTTTGTTTTAAATGCTAAATTTTCCATGTAATTATAGCCACCTGACTAGTGGCTGGTCTGTGTGCAGTTTCACAAAACTACAACCCCAAATCAGAAAAAGTTGGGACAGTATGGAAAACGCACAAAAAAAGAAAAAAAAAGAAGTGATTTCTAAATTTACTTTGACTTGTATTTCATTGCAGACAATATGAACAAAAAATATTTCATGTTTTGTCTGGTCAAATTCATGTCATTTGTAAATATGCATCCTTTCCTGTCATTCAGACCTGCAACACATTTCAAAAAAAGTTGGGACAGTAAAGCATTTACCACTTTGTAATGTTGCCATTCCTTTTCACAACACTTAAAAGACGTTTAGGGACTGAAGACACCAAGTGATGAAGTGTTTCAGGTGTAATTTTGTTCCATTCTTCCTGCAAACAAGTCTTAAGGTGGGCAACAGTACGGGGTCTTCGTTGTCGCATTTTGCCAATACAATACATTCTCTATTGGAGACAGGTCGGGACTGCAGGCAGGCCAGTCAAGTACCCGTACCCTCTTCCTCTGCAGCCAGGACTTTGTAATGTGTGCAGAATGTGGTTTTGCATTGTCTTGTTGAAATATGCATGGACGTCCCTGGAAAAGATGTCTTCTTGAAGGCAGCATATTATGCTCCAAAATCTCTATGTACTTTTCAGCATTAATGGTGCCTTCACAGAAGTGCAAGTTACCATTGGGGCGGCAGTGGTTCAGTGGTTCATGTAGGTTGTCTACAAACCGGAAGGTTGGTGGTTCGATCCCCGGTTCAACCTGACCAAGTGCCGAGGTGTCCATGAGCAAGACACCAAACCCCAGCTGCTCCCGACGAGCTGGATAGCGCCTTGCATGGCTGACACCGCCTTCGGTGTGTGAATGAGTGTATGAATGGGTGAATGTGAGGCAAATGTAAAGCGCTTTGGATGGCCGTAGGTCTGTTAAAAGCGCTATATAAATGCAGTCCATTTACCATTTACCATTTTGCCAAGGGCACTGACACAACCCCATACCATGACAGACCCTGGCTTTTGGACTTGTTGCTGGTAACAGTCTGGATGATCCTTTTCTTCTTTGGTCCGGAGCACACGGCATCCATTCCTCCCAAAAAATACCTGAAATACTGATTCATCTGACCACAGTACACGTTTCCACTGTGTGATGGTCCATCCCAGATGCCTCCCGGCCCATCTTTGCTCCTAAAGGATTAGACCTTTCTTGGATGCTGCTTTACAATCACCTGTTGACATCACCTGTTTCAAATCACATCATTATTTAACCATTTTACCTCATTACTAGCCCTCCTGTCCCAACTTTTTTTTAAATGTGTTGCAGGTCTGAATGACAGGAAATGATGCATATTTACAAATGACATGAAGTTGACCAGACAAAACATTAAATATTTTGTGTTCATATTGTCTGCAATTAAATACAAGTAAAAGTAAATTTAGAAAACACTTCTTTTTTTTATTTATTTGCATTTTCCATACCGTCCCAACTTTTTCTGATTTGGGGTTGTAGAAGGCTGAATGTATAAAAGCGATATGCTTGTTTACAAAGGAAAATTGAAAACATGAAAAAGATTAATTAGGGACAGTCAATTAATTATGAATGATTTACTGCCATTATGTGAATGAAATGTAATCAATATTTTATATTGTGTATTTTAAAAATGTAGTATAATCTAATTACAAGTACTTCATTTTTGGAATCTGATTACTTAATCCAGATTACATGTAATCAATTACTACGCAGCAATTCCTAGGTAGTACTTGATATAAAAAACATAGCAAAAATAGAAGGTACTGAACAATCTTTTTTATGTAGGCCATGGAGGAGTTTGTACAGAGCTCAGGGGATGATGGGATTGTGGTCTTCACTCTGGGATCCATGGTAAACAACATAACCAAAGAGAGGAGCAATATGATCGCCTCTGCACTGGCACAGATCCCACAGAAGGTTATTTTACCATCCTTACATTCTTCTTTTCTGTATTCTTTATACTTTCTTTGAAAGGGTAAAAATAGACACTTTGACATGCACTACATTTAAAGTGCTAGTTCACCCAGTTAGGCTATGTTATCGTTGTCTGTAGCCGACAGTAGGCCGGTATCACATTTTCATGTTGCGATTAATTGCTGAAGCTTTTATCACGGTATACAGTATTATCACGATATTGAAATTTGTTGCAAAAAAAGTGTTGTCATACCATAACAGGTTTAATAACTTTCTTATAACAAAAATAACCAAACATTTAAATACAATAAAGCAATACACAAAAATGTATAAAGTAAAAAAATATTTAAAACAGATTAAAGTGCAAAAGAATTATAAAGAACAATAGGTAACACTTTACAATAAGGTCTCACTAGTTAATGCATTAACATCAACTAAGAGCGAATAACTACATTTTTACAGTTATTATTCTTTGATAATGTTAGTTAAAAAAGCAACTGTTAGTTAGTGCTAGCTCAGGTCCATTAAATAATACAGTTACAACTTTTGATATTAATAATGTGTTATTAAATGCTGAAATTTACATTTAACTAAGATTAATACACGTTTTAGAAGTATTTTTCATTGTCAGTTTGTTAATGAATGAACTAATGTTAAATAATAGAGCCTTATTGTAAAGTGTGTGACTGAATAACAATCAGGAAATATTCAAACAATATCTAGGGCATGTAATATATTCCAGATTAAAATATAAAATGTTTAAGTTTGAAAATGAATAGCCTTAAATGTTTAAGGATTAAGTATTTGGTTATGTGATGAGCACCGTAGCGAATACAGAAAACTGTTTCGTTTACCAGGATTACCGGAGAAACGGCTGCATTTCTGCTGTTCCATCAGCGCCCTCTGCTGTCAGAGAGTGAATTTGCGTTTCATTCAGGGCATATCCTTCACTCGTTCCGCCATGTGCTCATGCACATTGGGTTTTGTTTACATCAGTGCGTGCTCCTCTTTGACGTATTGTTCATTTTAAACGGTTGATGGGTAAAGTATTCTTAAACTGCACTCTAAAAATCGGAATAATTCGTAATAAATAATTATTTTTTAAAAGTGCCCACGATAACAATATTGTGCATGTTCATTATTGGGGTATATCGTGTTACCGTTTACCGGCACATGTCTAGTCTTTTTTGTCGCTGCGAGAGTTAAAAGAAATCACCATTGAAGCGAGAGAAAAAAAACGCCGCACATTCACGTTCGGTGTGGAAGCACTCATTACACAAACAGCTGATCAAAAAATAAAATCATTGCGCAAATTATTCGCACATCAAAATCGCGTCCAGTGTGATAGGACCTTTACACTTTCAAGGCCCAGAAAGGTAGCGAAGACATCGTTAAAATAGTCCATGTGACTAGAGTTGTTCAACCTTAATTTTATGAAGCGAAAAAACAATAAAAAATAACGTCATTATTCTCTCTAGCCTGTGTCAGTATCCAACGCAGTTTCCATTGTAAATACAGCACACGCATCCGTCATGGTGCTCACGTGAACAGCATCGACTGCCGTAACTCGAAAGTGCCTGCACGGAAACAGCGTAAGAGACTGACACAAGCTAGAACAAAATTGTTGAATAAAGTAGCAATTTTTGTTTGTTTATGCACACAAAAAGTATTATTATCGCTTCATTAAATTAATGTTGAACCACTGGAGTCACATGGACTATTTTAACGATGTCTTTACTACCTTTCTGGACCTTGAAAGTGTTAATTAAATTGCTGTCTATGGAGGGGTCAGAGAGCTCTTTGATTTCATCAAAAATATCTGCATTTGTATTCCGAAGATGAACAAAGGTCTTAGGGGTTTGGAACGACATGAGGGCGAGGAATTAATGACAAAATTTTCATTTTTGGGTGAACTATCCCTTTAATATCAGTCCATCTAGGTCAGCTAATGATTCTTTATAATCTTATTGTCTATGTAGGTTTCCACTGAATGAAGCCCTAGCTTGACACTTTGTCCATTCTCTTCGTCCAAATCCACATCAATAAATCCACAGAACCACTCGTGCAAAAATGAATCCGTTTACTCGTTTAGCAACAAAAAACATAATCACAAGAATATTACAAAAAATAAAAAAAGGGGAGGGAGAGAAAAAAGGTAAAAAAAACTGAGGCTCTACTCTCTGCTTGCCTGACTCAGATAACTTCACAACTTCCCCTCATAATACTTGCGAGAGTATTCCCTGCAATTAAAGGTGCATGCAGTTAAAGGTAAAAATGCAATAACAGTCCTCTATTCCAAAATATCACCAATGTAATATAAATGCACTCTAAATTATCCACACACATTTTAGATAATTACACAATTAACACCTTGCATTACTGTAAATATTAACTGCATGTAGATACTGCAAATATTCCCTTAAATTTCCTCCACTTAAATGAATCCTGTAAATTACTATTTAACGCATAAATTGAAATTATTTATCAACTGCATTTAGGCTCCTAGTCTATATACACATATCAATTGTGAATGTGGTTGTGTATGTTTTATTCACAGGTCTTATGGCGATACACCGGAGAAAAGCCAGATACTCTTGTTGAAAACACCAGAATATATGAGTGGATCCCTCAGAATGATTTATTGGGTTTGTATTATAATTTGTGATTGTGTTTTTATTTTAATTTTTAGAAAAATAAAGAAATTAGAATAACAACTACTGTTAAACTGTTGACATTTATAGCTAACTAACGGAAAAATACTGCATTCAGCTAAATTGCAGTCATTTGCATGAAACTCTAGCGTCCCCTACTGAGTTTTGTTACCAACACAACACAATCTTCTGTGTTTGTCTCCTGTTTCAGGCCACCCTAAAACCAGAGCGTTTATCACTCATGGAGGCACTAATGGCATATATGAGGCCATATATCATGCCGTTCCAATGGTCGGGATCCCCTTGTTTGGTGACCAGCCAGATAATTTGGCTCATATGAAGGCCAAAGGGGTTGCAGTTGTCATGGACTTCAACAGAATGCAGATTCAAGACCTGGTGGATGGACTCAACGCTGTTATTAACAACCCCTCGTGAGTTGACTGTCATTGTACAACTATGACAAGACTTCAGTGTAGATATGGTTCTCTTATTAATATTCATCATTGACACAATAGATAGATGAACAGTATGCAAAGTATAAAAAGATATATTGTATTTTTCTTAATTTCCGCAGGTATAAAGAGAATGCAACACGTCTGTCCAGGATTCATCATGACAGACCAATGAAGCCTTTGGATGAGTCGGTGTTCTGGATTGAGTTCGTCATGCGTAATAAAGGTGCTAAACACCTGCGTGTAGAAGCGCACAACCTTACCTGGTACCAGTACCACTGTCTGGATGTGTTCGCTTTTCTTTTCACTATCCTGACTGTAGTCCTCTACGTCTGTTTAAAAATGTGCAAATTCTTCATAATGCGTTGCTGTTTTGGATCAAAGCGGAAAAGCAAAAGAAAAAACGAGTGATTGATTTTGACTGATACAAAAATACAGTTCATATATATATGCATCTCAAGCACGCTAGATTCCTAACAACTGTTGATTATTTATATTTTTTTGCTTTAGTGTGCCAGTAAGAAATTTCAGTTTATGTTTTCAGTTAATTATAATAATCCATATACTTAATTTCAAAGAAGAAAAAGTGAAACTGGGACCATCTGGACCATATTGCCCTAAAGTGTGTACCTTTGAATGGAAACCTTAGCACTTTACATGACTCATTTACAGTATTGGTTAAAATTTGTATTGTTCTTCATGTACTTGCTGTGTTCAACTCTAGAGAATGTGGGAATATTTTAGTTTGCCCTACTAGAGGCAGTCATTGGATCAATCTGAATATCACGTTGGATCTTCTGGCTTGTGCCAGATCCTTCATGGATACCAAAGAATCGGTTTGCCTCTCCTGCCAGCACTTAAATGTGCTTGTGACTGCACAGGACTTGCAAGACTTCCTCGATGAACTTTTGCATTTCTCAGTGCATGAGACTGATCATCTAAACGTGCTGCAGATTGATGAAATTATGAAATTCTACAATGTTTCTAAATATGAGGATGTACTATGAAGGACAAATTGTGGAACTGAAAGTTTGATATGTTCTTTCAGATCCAACCTTCCCCTGCAACGATAATCCCACTGTTAACTGCTCTCTGGAGAGAAAGACTATTACTGAATAATTAGAAGTCTTGGAAGAGAGAGCATCATTCTTTTATGGTGGGAGTTTTTTGATGCTTGACATAGGTGATCACAGTTAGGGCTTGGTGCGACATAGTCATGTATAAAAGTGTCTAATAAATGTAAAAGTACAAAACTCATTCATTTTATTCCTTGTGAAATGGGCTTACATTTTTAACATTCTACTGTCTTTGGAATCACAGCTTAGGATAATTGTCAGATGTTTTTCCAAAACAGCATGTTCATCCGGTTTATTTATTGTGAAGGGTTGTTTAAAAGCTACAATTGGGATAAAGTAGCCCATTTATATCATTAACCCATTTTTACTTGGGCCCTAACAGCCATCCCATGCTGGTTTTACACAGGTAAGCACAGCTTATACTACTATAAATATTTTTTGGATGAGATAAATTGACCATTAACACAAAGCAGCTGCTGAAGTGATATTGTAAAACAATATTATCTGGTATTTTTATCATTTATCATAGTCTCTTAACAGGGTTGCTAAAGCATGTAAAGATTTTGTGAGAGATCCAACACACAGCCGTTAGATGTATACAGCTGTCAAGCTCAAACACAAGTAGCATGAGAGTAGTCTGTAAGCTTCAATACTTGTAATAAGGAGAACTGAAAGTTCCCTTTCGAGAGTACTCTCGTATTGCGTTTGCTAAACGCTATGGGGGAATTCCTTTCCTCGAGATATTGAAGCAAATTTTTATCCTAAAAATACCATATAACACGCAGTGCAGCTGCACAGCTCTCAGCAGGAAGCTGCTGCGTGCTGATTGGCTGTGCCGCTGCAACCTATGGCGAGACCGCTGGGCGGGACGGACCAATCAGGTCCTTCCCTATATTCCCGCCACAAGGGGCAGCAGAATTTGCATAGCCAAGGGTATATAAGACCCTGTCTCGCAAGGTTAGTCAGATTAATTCTTCAGCGACTCACCTCGCTGAGCTCTGGATCGAAGCCTGCCGTTGACACGCACCCAGCGGAACTCTGCAGCCTGAGGACGTCGGACTCTCCGCCTTCAGCCTGCCTTCCAGCTGCGCCATCCGGCACATATCCTTTATACAATACCATTCCGTGTGTTTGCCGTTGCTACACACTCAAAAAGAGCCGAGACGTTGTTTCAAATGTCTCGTTCCTGCGCCTCGTGTAAAGGTTTTCTCTCGGACGAGGATCGGCACATCATCTGCGTCTCATGTCTTGGACGAGACCACACGCAGGCTGCACTCAACCAGGGCGGCTGCCCGGAGTGCGACGAACTGATGCTGCAGACCCTTCGGGCTCGGCTCGCCAGTTTCGACCCGAATCCCGTCCCTTGCTCTCAGCCTCTCGAGCCAGGGAAAAAGAAACGTATGGACGAGTGGTTTTTCGAGAACCATCGCCAACCGACCACTCAAAAGCCCGCTCCCTTCTTCCCAGAAGTCCACGAGGAACTGTCTAAATCATGGAATGCGCCATTTTCGTATTGCGCCAAATCCTCTTTTTCTCCAGCGCTCTCGGTGGTCGATGGCGCTCAGAAAAAAGGATACCAAGCTCTTCCTCCCCTCGAGGAAGCCGTCGCTGCACACCTTTGCCCGCCCTCCGCCAGAGGATGGCAGTCAAAAGCTGTGCACCCTTCCAAGGCCTGCCGCACCACTTCCAGCCTCGCCGGTCGAGCATACGCCTCTGCCGGCCAGGCGGCGTCAGCGCTACACTCCATGGCGGTGCTTCAGGTCTTCCAGGCCAAACTCCCCCGTTCCCTGGATGAGTCTGTCCCTGATAACAAGGCTCTGAAGGATCTGCGCGGCGCCACTGACTTGGCCCTGCGCGCTACCAAGGCCAACGCTCAGGCGATCGGCAGATGTATGGCCAACTTGACCGTGTTGGAGCGCCATTTGTGGCTCAACCTAACTGAAATGAAAGACTCGGACAAGACCGCTTTCCTGAACGCGCCCATGTCGCCTTCAGGACTATTCGGTCCCTCCGTGGTTGGGTTCACGGAACGCTTCACCGAGGCGCAAAAGGCTTCGCAGGCAATGCGACATTTCCTGCCCAAGCGTTCCAGCTCCTCCGCTAGCCGTCACGCTAAAGCTGGACCAGCCCAGCCCACCAAGGCAGCGCCATCAGCTCACCAGCCTCGCGCAGCTTCTAAGCCCGGACAGTGTTCCCGCTCTACGAGCCGCAGCAGACCGCCGGAGCGTCGAGGTTCCCGACCCAGCAATGTGTCGAAACCTGAGCCGCCGAAGCCGTCCTAGCCAGAGGCACAAAGAGAAGGTGGATAACACCTGTTTCGGCCGGTTTACCACCTCGCTCTTTTCCAAAACGTTCCCCAGCTCCCTTCAATCAGGTGGCTGGGAACATCACATACACAGCCAACGAGCCTGCAAGCAAGCGCGCTCGCCTGTACACAAATGCCGCTTTCACGGCGACCCATATGAGTCACAAAAAGAGCTTTTTCTCTGTAGGCAGTGTGCCAGCATTAAAGCATGTACCCCTACACTCAATCACTCCCCCATGTTCCCCAGCCCCCTGCACTCAGGTGGCTGGAAACACTATCCTCACAGTCAACGAGCCCGTGCTCAAACGCGCTCGCCTGTACACAAGCACCAATATTCTATGTCCCTCGGCCCCCTGCACTCAGGCAGCGGGAAACAATTCCCTTATAAGCGCCACCTTAGCGCAACATTATCGGTTACTCAGCGACTCGCCCCACAAATTAATTCAGCCCCTGGCTTCGAAGGCCGAGGCCTGGCAGGCCATTCCCGGCATTTCAAAATGGGTGTTGAACATAATAGAACAAGGTTACTCGCTACAGTTTGCTCGCAGACCCACAACGGTGAGAAGCGACACAAGTCACCTGCTTCAAACCGAGATATCAAAACTGTTAATAAAAGGGGCGGTGGAAGCCGTACACCGCTCACAGAGCGAGTCGGGCTTTTACAGTCGTTACTTCCTTGTACCACAAAAAAGGACGGTGGTCTCAGACCCATCCTAGATTTGTCATCTGAACAAAGCCCTTATGAAGCACACATTCAGAATGTTGAGAATGAAACAAATCCTCGCGCACATTTGCCCGGGAGATTGGTTTTTCACTGTGGATCTAGAGGATGCCTATTTCCACATACAAATAGCCCCTCATCACAGGCCATTCTTGAGATTCGCCTTCGAGGGGAAAGTATACCAATACAGGGTGCTACCCTTTGGTCTATCTCTGGCTCCCTGCACGTTTACGAAGTGCATGGAAGCAGCGCTAACCCCGCTGAGGCTTCGGGGAATGAGAATTCTCAACGATCTCGAGAATATCTCGACGACTGGCTCATAATAGCTCAGTCAGAGATACAGTTATTGAACCACAGATCTTGGCTTCTCAACCATTTAAAATGCTTGGGCCTCAGAATCAACGTGGCAAAGAGCTCATTGTCTCCCACAATTTCGTTTCTGGGAACAGTATTGGACTCACTGCAGATGAACGCGTGACTGACGTCACAGCGCGCGCTCTCTGTTCAGAACCGAGCGGTTTCCCTCAGGTCCGGTGCACTCATAGCCTGGTTTTACCAGACTCTTGTACATTTCATTTGTACATAGAGTCTGGCCACTCTCCATTGACAAGCGTTTACTTCCTTGAAGGCGGGTCCTCTGTTGAAGTTTAAAACTATTGGATCACTAAATTAACTAAAGAGTCACTCTGGATCTGCCTAACCAATCGCTAACGTTTGGTCGTGACGCATGTCACGCGCCGTTCGCCTTTGATTCTCACATTAACTGAGCACACCACCTCAGTGTCAGCGATAAAACCTTGTGCATTCGGATTGTGATTTATTCACGGTGGAGAGGAGAGTTTTGTGATCGGAACGCGCTGCTCTCGTGGTGCATATCTCGTGCAATCATAACATGATTGTATGCTGTAAATAAAATATCATATGCTTGGTATGATAAGAATAAATGCTGCCGTGAATAACAGCCCAATTCAAATGTTTACGTGCTTTTCTTCTTTTATTTTTTGAGCAGTGATGAAATATTTTGCTCTTGTAAACACTTGCCAGCATTTAAAGAAATACAAGTCTAGAAATGCAAATTACAGCTCACGCAACCGCATGGTGCTCTGCAGGGGTCTAAAAAGGCTATAAACAGTGAATTTTGAAGTGATATATTCTTGAAAACTCAGAGATGTGGATTCGGAGAGCAATTACATTACCACACGACCTTGGTGTCTGTCAAAAGCAGTAACCTTAGGTAATTCAGCCTGGGTTTTTCTCGCGGGTGGTGGGAGACGGACGGCTTCAGCCAACTCCTTCACCACTAACGGAGCGAGCTGAAAAATACTTTTCCCGGACCACAACATCAGCAGTACAGCAGTGATTGTTCTTGCTCCGTGTAACGGAGTTTGTTTGTTCAGGGAAGAAGGAGGCAGGAACCGGCGAACGTTTAACAACTTTTGATCAAATAATAAACACAAAATGAAAGTAAACACGGACGACTGCCGCGCACATACATAACAAAACTCAACTTAAAATCCAGGCCTGGTCCTCTCTCGTCCTTCACCCGTGTCGCTCGTCCTTATATGCATCCGTGCTCCCTCATGAGAGGACTCGAGACCGGTGTGTCTCATTCTCAATCACGCATCGCTCGCCTGTTCACCTCGCCACACTCCGGCTTTAACTTCTGGACATTCGTCAGCCGTGCCAGTGCCACACACTCGCATCTTTCAACGCCGCCATTACTGAACTACAACTCAAACTAGCTCACGATATCAACGTCATCGCTCTCAGCCACTCCCTGTGTTCGCTGATTGGACCGGTAAAAAACTGTTCGGGCGAAAACCTAAGCATATACAGCAGTCCCAGACGTAGTACTGAAGGAAAATGAAAATTGAGCGGAAGTACGCAGGAGGGCGGAGCCAGGCTAGTGCACTCACTCCTCTCAAACACTTTCAGAGGATGTTGGGTCTCATGGCCTCGGCGGCGCCAGTTCTCAGACTAGGTCTGTTACACATGCGCCCCCTACAGCGCTCACGCATGGCTCTCTGGCCGATTACAAATCAAGGTAGACCACAGCTGAGTGTTGGCTCTGGCTCCTAGGAAAAATCCCGTCTGGTATCAGACAGGCGTGAGCCTGGGCACTGTTACGAAGTGGAAAGTTATCTCGACAGATGCATCCAACCTAGGTTGGGGAGCCCTTCACGAGGGCAGGCCAGTCTCCGGTCTCTGGTCAGACTCGGAAAAGAGCCTTCACATAAACTGTCTAGAGATGAAAGCGGTCATGCTATCGCTAAGAGCTTTCTTTCCGTACATAAATCACCACCATGTCCTGGTCCGAACGGACAGCAGGTCAGTGGTAGCCTATATAAATCGCCAGGGCGGTCTAAGATCTATCGATCTGCACACAATGGCGGAAAAAGTCCTAATTTGGGCAGAGCGCAACCTGAGTTTGCTGAGAGAGACTCATGTGCCAGGCATTCTGAATTTGGGTCCGGACATGCTGTCCAGGGGCAAAGTGTCCCCAGCAGAGTGGTCTCTTCACCCACATACGATTCAGACAATTTGGGGCTGGTTTGGAGAGGCAAAAGTGGATCTTTTCGCCTCACAAGACAATGCTCAATGCCGAATATATTTCTCCAACCACAAGGATGCGTTGGCCCACGAATGGCCCAACCTTCCTCTTTATGCTTTTCCCCCAATCTCAATGTTACCTCAGGTCATAGAGAGGATCAGGGAGAGCAAGTGCGCTGTGCTTTTAATAGCCCCGCTTTGGAGAAATCAACCTTGGTTCTCACTGCTGAGTCAGATGTCAGATGCAGCTCCGTGGCCGATCCCGCTGAGGAGAGACCTCCTCATGCAGGCGAAACGGCAGATCTGGCATCCCCGTCCCGATCTATGGGCGCTTCATGTCTGGCCCATCAACGGGTACATGAGAACCTCTCTGAAAATGTATTAAACACTATTTCTGAAGCTAGAGCCCCCGCGACCAGGCGTCTCTATTCATGTAAATGGTTAGTCTTTTCGGACTGGTGTAAAGCACGAAGCCTGACCCCAGATAATTGTGAAGTGTCAGAAGTGCTCACTTTCTTACAAGAGCTGCTGGACGCGGGTCGTTCCCCCTCCACGCTCAAAGTTTATGTGGCAGCTTTAGCAGCATACCACACTCAAGTGAACGGACTGTCACTGGGAAAGAACGATCTTATCGTGCACTTCCTTAAAGGGGCTAGAAGGCTTCACCCACCTCGCCCCCCTTCAGTCCCTATATGGGACCTGTCCACGGTCCTGGATGCCATGAAGAGCTCTACATTCGAGCCTCTGCATTCGGTGAGCTTAAAGCTCCTGTCACTAAAGACCGCTTTTCTGCTAGCGATCACATCAGTTAAGCGAGTGGGTGATCTGCACGCGCTCTCAGTGAGCGCCTCTTGTCTGGAATTTGGGCCAAACGATTCTAAAGTCGTCCTCAAACCAAGGCATGGATATGTACCTAAAGTGCTTTCAACTCCGTTCAGAGCACAGGTCATTTCACTTTCAGCACTTTCATCATCGTTAGATGAAGAAGATGCTAATTTGCTCTGTCCTGTCAGAGCGCTGAGGATATACATAGAGCGTTCCGCTGCTTTTAGGCAAACTGAACAGCTCTTTGTGTGCTTTGGCGGCCGCACCCGCGGGTGCGCGGTTACAAAACAGACCTTGTCACGATGGATAGTGGATGCTATCTCGCTGGCTTATGAGTCTAAAGATCTCAGCTGCCCTATAGGCGTCAAAGCCCATTCTACTAGAGGTATGGCCTCTTCATGGGCTTGGTCTACTGGCATTTCTCTGAATGATATCTGTGCGGCGGCAGGCTGGGCCTCCCCGTCCACTTTTATCAGGTTTTTATCATTTAGATGTTCCTGCCTTACAGGCTAGGCTTCTTGCTGTGTAATACATTAACCCCTTAAGGCTCGATAGTCTGGTCTGGGTTAAGTATTTGTATAAGTCATAAGTACATTCCTTATACGCCTCGAATTATCTGGTCATTCATTATTCTTGGCCCGACTATGTCTGGTCTACACATATATATATATAGATATATATATGCTACACGTATCTTGTGTGTTATTCTCATTAAATGGCCCGACTCAGGTCTGGCTCATATTGGGACTTCATGATATCATATTACGGGCCCACTTAGGTCGGCTTGGGTATGGTGTCTCCGGGCTTCAGAGCCGTTAAGCAAGCACAGCGTTTTGCATTGGTCCCCCATAGCGCTTAGCAAATGCAATACGAGAGTACTCTCGAAAGGGAACGCTTCGGTTACTAAAGTAACCTCGGTTCCCTGAGAAGAGGGAACGAGTATTGCGTTTGCTTGCCGTGCTTCACTTGCTCAGGAGTCGCTTCAGTCGATTAACCTAACTAACCTTGCGAGACAGGGTCTTATATACCCTTGGCTATGCAAATTCTGCTGCCCCTTGTGGCGGGAATATAGAAGGACCTGATTGGTCCGTCCCGCTCAGCGGTCTCGCCATAGGTTGCTGCAGTTGCAGCGGCACAGCCAATCAGCACGCAGCAGCTTCCTGCTGAGAGCTGTGCAGCTGCACTGCGTGTTATATGGTATTTTTAGGATAAAAATTTGCTCCAATATCTCGAGGAAAGGAATTCCCCCATAGCGTTTAGCAAACGCAATACTCGTTCCCTCTTCTCAGGGAACCGAGGTTACATTAGTAATCGAAGCGTTGTTTTTCTTATCCATGAATGAGGAACATAGGGTGGGACATACTGCTTCAAATAATGTGTGATAAATTGTTTTTCAAATTACACATGTTTAAAGCTGTATGAACTTTCTTTACCTTTCTGTTTGGACTCTACCTTTTACCCTGTTGATTTATGAGCACCATGACTTGTTAAAATCTATATACTATGTTAATGATTATACCAGACTGTCCAGCACATAAGGCAGGAGACTAAAGATCTCACAATCTACCTCTGGCAATCATGAGACTCATAGTATTTATTTCTCTGATCACTTTGTTCGGCCCTGGAAAGTGTGGGAATATTTTAGTTTGGTATACTGAGGGCAGTCACTGGATCAATCTGAAGATTGTGTTGGAAACATTGATTGACAGGGGACACAATGTCACGGTGTTGGTGCCGGATGCCTCTCTCTTCATGAAAGCTAAAGCATCGGATCGCTTCTCCTACCAGCCCTTTAACGTGTCCATGGATAAACAGGAGATGCGACAGTTCATTGATGAATTTCTGCATTTCTCAGTGTATGAGATGGATCAGTTAAACTTGCTGCAGATTGCAATAAAATTTTATAAGTTAGCTTCCAAACATCAGGCAATGTCTCTGGCACACTGTGACGGCATTTTGAAATCTCCCGAGTTGATGGACAAATTACGGAATGGAAAGTTTGATGTTGTTCTGTCAGATCCGATCTACGCGTGCAGCGATATTGTGGCTGAAGAGCTGGACATTCCCTTGGTTTTCACTTTACGATTCTCCATCGCTCACACCGCAGAGCGGATGTGTGGTCAGATACCAGCTCCACCATCATTTGTCCCTGGAGCCATGAGTAAACTCACTGACAAGATGAGCTTTACAGAGCGAGTCTTCAATATGCTGTTCTACTTTTCTCAAGATGTTTTTTCCATTGTTGCTTGGAAAAAATTTGACAACTATTACACTGAATATTTAGGTGAGCTGAAGAAAGTTTCCGGAAAGAGTTTACTGACAAATTAATTCTGTCACCTCATGTAGTTTCACATCAATATAGGCTAAAAATTAATTGGCCTGAGCATGACTTTTTTCTATTTTAAACCTTACTGTTAACTGTTAAGATATTTTGTTTTATCTGGGGAACAAATATACCTTTTTTTTTTCATTTATTTTAAGGGTAATCAACATGCCACAAATGATGTTGATAGAGCTTATCTTGTATTGAACTCAGAATATTCTTTCAAATATTCCTTCAATTTTTCTCAAAAGAGAAATGGTCAGTGCAAAGTGCAGACATTTGCTATCATCACATCATGAATGTAAGGGACACATTTCCGTTTAGTCACCAAATGAAGGGTTTGTGACTCCTTGTACCATCAACCAATCAGTTTTGTCATGTCATACTTCAATTTTCCTACGGTTTCAGACTTATTCATATGGCATTTACAGCTTTGAATCATATGTGCTCCAGCATGTCTAAAAAAAACCTTTTTGTGTAAAGCTATTAAGCACTCCTCATTTCAGGTCGGCCCACTTCCTATTGTGAGATGATGGGTAAAGCTGATATCTGGTTAATCCGAACCTACTGGGATTTTGAGTTTCCACGGCCATTCCTGCCCAACTTCAAATTCATTGGAGGGCTTCACTGCACCCCTGCCAAGCCATTACCCAAGGTGTGTCTTGTCTTTTTAAAGATTCTACCTCATTTGCTGTTATAAAGAAGATAGGAGATCTGAATTTCTTAAAACATACACTTGGAACAGTGATAACTTGCATTCCCCATCTGTTAGTCACTACTATGTTATGTCGACTGACAAATGGGGACTCGCTAGGAATCACCGGACATTAGAATTGGTGAGTGGAATTTGCATGCCAAGCCACTCCCCCGTACATTCGGGTATATAAGATGGCAGCTTGCATCAGGGCTGGACTGGGGCTAAAATTCGGCCCTGACAAACCCGGCCCATGAGTTCCTCGTGAATGTTTTTGCTGGGGTTAGGGCCTTAAATTGTAACTACATAAAACTAGGACAGGGACAAATAATTATGGATATTATCAAATTTACTGCAAATGCAGATAACAAACTTAATATTGCACTTTTGTCACACATAAATGCACTTGACAGTAAAGCACTAATTTTGAGATAGGACGCAGGAAAGTAAATTTACTGCTTTTAAATTCTGTCATCATTTACTCACTCTCATATCATTCCAAACCTGTATGACTTTCTCTCTTCCGTGAAACACAAAAGAAGATATTTTGAAGAATGTTGGCAACCAAACCATAGGCAACCATTGAATATTGTATGGACAAAAAAAACAGACTCAAATGATTTTCTTTTATGTTACACAGAAATAAATTCATTCAGGTTTGGAATGATATTAGGGTGAGTAAACGATCACATTTTTGGGTTGAACTACACCTTTAATCTTTAATCAGTGTTCATTCTGACAGCAAATCTTTATTTAGTTTTAGTCATAGTCTTTTGACTAAAATGCCATTTAGTTTTAGTCATATTTTAGTCACCTGAATTGTTTTTAGTTTTAGTATAGTTTTAGTCGACTAAATATCATACGATTTTAGTCGACTAAATCTACAGTAGATTTAGTCTCCTAAAATCGAATGAGTTTAGTTAAATTGTAATACATTAATCATTACATAACCGACTGTCACTTGAACTGACATTTTGACATCATTTTGTTTTTGACATTAAAAATACACGAAAGAGAGCTCAATTCACTTTTTTGTCTGTTTTTTAAAAACAGCTATATAGTTTTTATAACTTTGTATTTCTGTTTTAGTCAGTAGGACATATCAGGTTAAGCTAAAGCTTCAAATAAGATTGTTTATTTATTTGTTTTTTAAATTTCAGTTTACATTTATTTAATTTCAAGTAATGAAGTTTTTTTTATGGTTTTAGTTAACTATTATAACCCTGATACTTTATTGAATATGTGTCAAATACTGGTCTTTCCTCCTAACTATAAATTAAATGGGAATTAAATGAAATGCAGTTTATTGTATAACCAAAAACGAATATATAATGCATGACTTTTAATGATAAACAAGCTCGAAATACACAGGGACTTTTATTTTTAAATGTCTGCGCCTTGTTGCAGTTGCAGCTGCTCATTCAATTTCAGATGAGATACAACCCCAAATCAGAAAAAGTTGGGACAGTATGGAAAACGCAAAAAAAAAAAAAAAAGAAGTGATTTCTTAATGTACTTTGACTTGTATTTCATTGCAGACAATATGAACAAAAAATATTTCATGTTTTGTCTGGTCAACTTCATGTCATTTGTAAATATGCATCCTTTCCTGTCATTCAGACCTGCAACACATTTCAAAAAAAGTTGGGACTGGAGCAATTTAGGGCTAGTAATGAGGTAAAATGGTTAAATAATGATGTGATTTGAAACAGGTGATGTCAACAGGTGATTGTAATTATGATTTGGTACAAAAGCAGCATCCAAGAAAGGTCTAATCCTTTAGGAGCAAAGATGGGCAGAGGATCGCCAGTTTGCCAACAAATACGTGAGAAAATTATTGAAATGTTTAAAAACAATGTTCTTCAGAGAAAGATAGGAAGAGATTTGGATATTTCACATTCAACAGTGCATAACATAATTAAAAGATTCAAGGAATCTGGAGGAATTTCAGTGCGTAAAGGACAAGGGCGCAAGCCTAAGCTGAACAACCGTGATCTCCGATCCCTCAGGCGGCACTGCATCAAGAATCGTCATTCATCTATAAGCGATATCACCACATGGGCTCAGGACTACTTTGGCAAACCTTTGTCAAGTACCACAATACGTAGTTACATCCACAAATGCCAGTTAAAACTGTACTGTGCCAAAAGGAAGCCCTATGTTAACAGTGTCCAGAAGTGCCGTCGACTTCTCTGGGCTCGGAGGCATCTGGGATGGACCATCACACAGTGGAAATGTGTACTGTGGTCAGATGAATCAGTATTTCAGGTATTTTTTGGGAGGAATGGACGCCGTGTGCTCCGGACCAAAGAAGAAAAGGATCATCCAGACTGTTACCAGCAACAAGTCCAAAAGCCAGGGTCTGTCATGGTATGGGGTTGTGTCAGTGCCCTTGGCAAAGGTAACTTGCACTTCTGTGAAGGCATCATTAATGCTGAAAAGTACATAGAGATTTTGGAGCATAATATGCTGCCTTCAAAAAGACATCTTTTCCAGGGACGTCCATGCATATTTCAACAAGACAATGCAAAACCACATTCTGCACACATTACAAAGTCCTGGCTGCGGAGGAAGAGGGTACGGGTACGCAAAATGAAGCGCAAAATGCGACAGCGAAGACCCCGTACTGTTGCCCACCTTAAGACTTGTTTGCAGGAAGAATGGGACAAAATTACACCTGAAACACTTCATCACTTGGTGTCTTCAGTCCCTAAACGTCTTTTAAGTGTTGTGAAAAGGAATGGCAACATTACAAAGTGGTAAATGCTTTACTGTCCCAACTTTTTTTGAAATGTGTTGCAGGTCTGAATGACAGGAAAGGATGCATATTTACAAATGACATGAAGTTGACCAGACAAAACATGAAATATTTTGTGTTCATATTGTCTGCAATGAAATACAAGTCAAAGTAAATTTAAAAATCACTTCTTTTTTTTTTATTTGCGTTTTCCATACTGTCCCAACTTTTTCTGATTTGGGGTTGTAAAATATGCATTGTTATAACCGTCTAAAACATATTACTATATAAACATCGTAAAGTAAACATTGTCATTATTCATCAGCATTAGTTCATAAACAATTGCCTGGTATAAATGTGCGCTATTCATTGATTGTGAGCCGCTCTGGAGCGCTGGATTGGGGATGCCGGAGTCTGTAGAACGCGCAACAGCGCCGTGTTTTCCAGCAGTTAGATCAGCACGTTCAAATCAAATGTGCACATCTGTTACACAGGATATCAGTTCTGACTGGATCTCTTCCCTAATCGTCCCTCCCTAACATTTTCGTCTCGTTTTTATTTGTTGACGAAAATGACAGTAGAGCAACGCAGAGCCACGAGCACGGGAGACCTGAGGGTTACAGTGGGAGCTCTTCTGCCGGGTCAGTCCCCACGGACCTCCCACTCCTCTGCAGTGTTGTGTGCCATCAAACTGCCGGATGATGGCAGTCCTTCTCATGGACCTAGCGTATCGACATCTGATCTCTGAGTGGAGATCAGATGACGATAGCTTCATCAGAGAGTGGGCTATTGTCCTCTGCAGAGGAAGATGATGCAGAGTTGACGACCATGCTTGCCCGGGCCGCTGCGGGCACCGGGATCGAGTGGAACCCTCCACCTTGACCCAAGCGCTCGCGGTTGGATGATTGGATCCTGGGTGCAGCATGCAGTTCACAGCCACAACGGTTCTTCCCGGAAGTGCATGAGGAGATTCAGAAGTCGTGGAAGGCAACTTTTACAGCCCAAAGCCGCTTCCCAACCTCCTCCACTCTCACTTCCCTCAATGGTGGGGCCGTCCCGCTTGCTTGCATAGACATTCATACTCGGCTATGTGATGAAGTTCGCCAAGCGTCCAAGCGGTGGCAGGCAAAAACATCCTTGTCCTGCACGTGGAGATTGCAGCCGAGATGAGGTCAGGGTTTTACAGCCCTTACTTCATCGTGCCCAAGAAAGGTGTTAGGTTACGACTGATCTTGGATCTGTGTGTCTTGAATTGGGCACTTTCCAAGCTTTTGTTTAAGATGCTAACGTGGAAGTGCATCATCACGTGCATTCATCCCCAAGATTGGTTTGCAGCAATCTACCTCGACACAGAACTTTTCTTTGGTTTTCCTTTGAGGGTCGGGCATAACAGTACAAGGTCCTCCCCTTTGGGCTGTCCCTGTCTCCCCACGTCTTTACCAAAGTCGTGGAGGCTGCCCTTGCCCCGCTAAGGGAAGTAAGCATTCGCATTTTAAATCTCGACAACAGGCTCATTCTAGCTCACTCTCGAGATCTGTTGTGCGAACACAGAGACCTAGTGCTTAGGCACCTCAGCCATCTGAGGCTTCAGGTCAACTAGGAAAAGAGCATGCTTTCCCCGTGCAGAGTATCTCTTTTCTCGGTATGGAGTTGCACTCTGTCAATGAGACGGGTTGTCTCACCAACGAGCATGCTCCGCCGGTGCTGAACTGCCTGTAAATGTTCAGGGGGAAAACAGCAGGCTACAGGCTCCTGGGGCATATGACAGCCGCAGTAACGCCGCTCAGATTGATGCATATGAGACCACTAAAGCACTGGCTTAACAACCGAGTCCTGAGATGGGTATGAGTTTTTCAGAGTCAATTTTCACATCATAAGTTCATGATGTCTTTTTATGTGTAGGACATGGAGGAGTTTGTACAGAGCTCAGGGGATGATGGGATTGTGGTCTTCACTCTGGGGTCTTTGATAGACAAAATGCCCAAAGAGACGAGCAATAGGATCGCCTCTGCACTGGCACAGATCCCACAGAAGGTAACTGATCATTCTTACATCTGTTCCACCCAAATATCATAAACACATAAGCACTGCTTCTCTATGTTATTTTAATGAGGGAAAGTATTTCATTTTTCACAATTCAATGTGAACATTCACATTTACTCAGGTAGTGTTTCTTTATAATATCTTTGTCATCATACACTGATCAGTCGAGAGTGTGTTTGTGCACGTGTGTTGCAGGTCTTATGGAGATCCAGTGGAGAGAAGCCAGATACTCTTGGTGAAAACACCAGAATCTATAAGTGGATCCCTCAGAATGATTTATTGGGTTTGTATTATAATTTGAGATTGTATGCAACTTTAAAACAAATGCAAATACTTTCATATTTAATTTTTATATATATATATATATATATATATATATATATATATATATATATATATATATATATATATATATATATATATATATATATATATGAAAAGATTATTTAAAAAAAAGGCATCTTGCTTAAAAACCAATAGTTAAAAAAAAAGGACTAAAGGTAACAATGGAAGTAAATTAGGCGAAGGGTTAAAAAAAAGATCCTGTCGTTTTATTGTTATAGCCCTTATATGACTATACAACAGTTTATTATTCTCTCTGTTTAAATTCTTCTTGAGTCTGGTTGTGTAATTTGGAGTTTGCTTCATATAAACTGACCCAACGACTTTTGCTTTTCCTTGTTTATTTATCCATGTTTGTCTTCTGTTTCAGGCCACCCTAAAACCAGAGCGTTTATCACTCATGGGGGCACTAATGGCATATATGAGGCCATATATCATGCCGTTCCAATGGTCGGGATCCCCTTGTTTGCTGACCAGCCAGATAATTTGGCTCATATGAAGGCCAAAGGGGTTGCAGTTGTCATGGACAGCATCAAGACCATGCAGCCGCAAGAGCTGGTGGATGGACTCAACGCCGTCATTAATGACCCCTCGTAAGTCACTCATATCATTTGATTTACACTGGTGGCATTGCATAACATAGACACAGTATACACAGATATAGTATTACATTATTTGTCTGCATCTCCGCAGGTATAAAGAGAATGCAACACGTCTGTCCAGGATTCATCATGACAGACCAATGAAGCCTTTGGATGAGTCGGTGTTCTGGATTGAGTTCGTCATGCGTAATAAAGGTGCTAAACACCTGCGTGTAGAAGCGCACAACCTTACCTGGTACCAGTACCACTGTCTGGATGTGTTCGCTTTTCTTTTCACTATCCTGACTGTAGTCCTCTACGTCTGTTTTAGAATGTCCAAATTCTTCATAATGCGTTGCTGTTTTAGATCAAAGCGGAAAAGCAAAAAAGAGTGATAGTGTTTTTCATTGCTTTGAACATTCTGTATGATTTATTAATTTTTAAATGTTTTCAAATTATTTACATTTGAAACTTTTAATATCTGCATATTTGGGCTCTAGCTATTGAGTTGGGCTCTTATTTATAATGCAACACCAGTAAGCAATACATTGTGGCCCCTAGTGGTCATTGGAAGACAGAAGATTTTATTTTAAAAGACTGTGACTACAAACGGCCACCGTAATTTTGCCAAGTAAGACATGTTCCTGGGTCAACATATTTTGTTGATACCAGAACAACATTCTTATCCAAAAATTTTGTCCTAAACCTAACCATAACCCATCCCTAAAATCAGAGGGAAATGATGGTGAATGACACTGATGTAGAAGCACCTAACCCTGGCTCTGGCTGTAAGCCTAAACTTGGCATAAACTGTAAACTTGTCCCTCAAATCTGATTGGTGGACTGGAATGTTGTTCCAGGATCAGCAAAAATTTTGCTCCAGGAACATGTGGTTCTTATTGAAATCAGGTTCACCAGCATTTTATTCTAAAAATAATGCAACCATCCCACCTACACAGATTTTATTTGAATTTAAATAAAAACATGTTTACATTTGATCTACTTGTATTTATTTTAGATTGAAAAATAGGAGCGATATGAATGTCATATTAATACACTATTCATGTTTTATTTGTATACACATAAAGGCATCTGTTTTTTCTTCAGTATTGTTTTTAAAAAATTCATAATTGTTTAATCTTTCATACTATTTTTTACAAACCTGGGTTGGTTAATAATCTTGGGTATTCATGTTTAAGTATTTGACACTGTACATTTGCAAAACCCAGGTTCACATTTGTAATAGTATATTTAAGGGTCATCTGTGAAAATGCAACCTTGTTAGTTTGCTCTGGCTGTTTTAAATATGTTGAGTCTTACAAAATGAAACAAAATTAAAATATATTTTTTAGACTGAAATTTTACGCATAGAATCAATATGCACTTTTTTGTAATTCATTTATTGATCATTGTATGATCAAATTAATTAAAAGTTACATTTTGTACAACAGAGTTTTCAGTTGGAGTTTAGTGCTTTTTTTGTTGATATTAGGCTTTTTGGCTCAAGCGAGCAGCATGGGGCATGTAAAGATCAACTGTCTAGGGTCATGAAGGTACATGCTGTAACAACTTATCCACTGAAGAGGCAAGTTGCGAACCCAAATGCAGCTTTATTCCAAACAAAAACATAAAACAAGGACTTGGCAAAAACAAACTATAAAACACTTTATCTATAACAGAACTCACCGACAGCGGGTTACAACATTCAATAACAGACGAAGACACGTGGCAAACATGAGGGCTAAATACACACAGACTAATGACAAGACAAGTGACACCTGTGAACCGTGATTAAACAATGAACCAATGACAGGACAAGACACAAGATCACATGAGGGCATGGGAATCACATGACAATGAAACATGACAAAATCAGGAAGTGAATGACAAGACTAAGACTGCGTCCCAATTCGCATACTATCCGTACTAAATAGTATTCGAAAAAAGAATTAGTATGTCCCAAATCTTAGTATGTTGAAAAAAGTATTCCAAAGATTCCCGGATGGTTTACTATTTCCGGTCAGAATCCGAAGTGCAGATCGATGCGCACTCTAACGGCTGATATTACCCACAACCCATTGCGAGATGGACGAGGATTCTATTAGAACTACAAATGCGGATAAAAAGTGCTAAAAAACTACAAACATGACGGTTACGCGAGTCTGACGGTTAAGTGGAGAGGATTAGATAAAGTGGTTTGAGTGAGCAATTATCAGTATTTAACCTGACGAAAAGATATTTATTCAATATTATCCACATTATATTTCTCCTTCAGCAGCATTGAGAACTTTTGTAATGATACGTTTGGCCATTAACTTTGCAAACACATGAGAGGAGTCTCTGCATTAAAGACCCACGAAAGGCAGATCAACGAGCGACTAACGTTACATTTCTCTCCGATACGGTAGGAAATTAAATTGAAAGTGGAGGATTTTAACTGTGACGATGATTGACAGGGCAGTTTAAACGGTGACGGGACGCACGTAACAGCAGGGCTCCAGACTAACCTTTTTCACTAGGAGCACAGTGGCCCCCAACTGAAAATTTTAGGGGCACAACCAGAAATTTTAGGGGCGCACACCGTAAATCAACATGCTAACCAAATCTACTAATTTCCACTGTATTACTAATAGGGATGGGTATCGTTAAGGTTTTAACGGTATTACTACTCTTACCGATACTGCTTATCGATCCGGTACTTTAACAGTATTCTTACCGGTTCTTTTTAATATACTTTATTTTTATTTTTTTATGGAAAAAAAAAAACATAATTAAGAACATAATTAACATGGCTTTATAATCTGAAAAGTAAAATATCTATAGCAAAAGAAACCGCAAAGTTTGAACAAAAACATCTATTTGTAAATGGACCAGTGTGCAGACATTCAGAAGGTCTGCTAACATTAATATTACAGTAAAGAACAAACCTACAAAGAAATCTAATAAAGTAATGAAATGTAAAATAACGTTGCATAGTTTTCACTGTATAAATTGATAGATTAATGCTTATAAAAGCTAAAGTTATTAATTCAAGAGATGTGAATATTTTCTATTTGCCTTTTGTTCGATTCGAATTAATGGCTCAATCATCAGCAGGTTTATTAGACGCTGCCCCTTTAAGACCGATCGAATGTAGAACTAATAATATCATATTCTCCTATTTCTCCAAACTATTTACGCCCATTTAAGATATAAACTGTTAAAATAACTACTCTCCAATCCGGTCATTTTGACACCGGCTATTTTTTGTTTATTTGATGGTTTAGACGCGCACACGAAGCCTAAAATATTAAGTGCAAGTTGGTCCATTTCGCAGCACACACGCCGCCTTGAAGTTGGAAACAGCGTCTCTTACGTGGATTATTGTGCATTTAATAGCTCTTTACTATCAAACACATCCCGCAGTTTAGCAACAGTAGAGACTGCAGTTTACAACAATCACTGATCTGACGTTAAGTTTAGGTTTAAGGAGAAATGACAGCGCTCGACTGAACACGGCTATAGGAATAGTTTTACCTCATATCATTTTATAATTCTTGGAAGCCAAAATCAAAAATAAAATTAGATTAATATCACAGCACATCCCTAAAGTTTAAGCAGACTAAACTTTTGTTTAGTTATTGGCCATCGTCACTCATTAAGCTGACTGTGGTGTTGTGTTCGCCGAAGCTCCACGTGAGAGAGCTCGCTTTCTCTATCTTCTGGATTGCGAATAGCAAAAATGCATCACGGACAAATGGTTTAATATTATCTCATATAGAAACGGCTGGCAAAGATAGAATTTGCCAGACATAAAGTCTATCAATTATAATTAGTAAGTGTATTTTCTTAATTTCTCCGGTACCGACAGCAGGCAAATTTACTGGTCGCACATGTGTGACTGGATTTAAAATTCAGTCGCACACTCTCAAATTTTAGTCGCAAAATGCGACCATTTAGTCGCACTCTGGAGCCCTGAACAGAGTCCGTTAAAGATGACGATGTAGAGAAGCTTCTACACACTCAAAAGTATGTACTTTTTCTTCACAAAAAGAGTACATACTTTTAGAACGTAGTATAAGTAGGCGAATTGGGACGCAGCCTAACTTAGAAACATGACATTCAAACATAACATGAACATGATAAACTAAAAACATAACCAAGAACAATGAACATGAACCAACACCAAAACACCCTGTGACACATGCGCAGCATTTGCAACTTTACACCGAAAAATACAGTGCATGCCATTGATTGTAAAGATGTGTAGACTATGCCTCACATTTTCATTTGTGTGAAATTCAATATGGCTTCTTTGACATTCATTAAATCTTTAGATTCAACTGTGGGGCAGAGTTTTCACTGGTTCAGGGGGATGGGGGTAACTTTAAATGATAACATATGTATAATAAAAGTTTATAACAGCCTGGACTGTATGGGCTATCTGACCCTTGCAGCTTAAAAGAATGAACCTAGATACATAACAATTTAAGAGAAATGCTTTACGGTTAAGCAGAAAATGTATGAATCTAGTTTAATATTTTGTTTTAAATTAGTCATTTTGAAATTTCAGCAACTTTTAAAATATGATGTAGGCTTAAAATACTGATGTGTGTACATAATCTAAAAGTTCAGTTTAATTTAGAAATAAAGAAGTGTTGGGTGATACGTCAACTGTAAACGCGAAGCAGATAATGAGAACATTTTTATCATTATCTGTTTTGTTTCTTATCAGGGCTGCTAAACAATTTAAATATATAGTTGTTAGTTTTTTAATACTTCTGTCTAGCTCCAGAAAATGACAGAAATGTCCTGTCTTGCAATACAGCTTCAGGACTTGCAATACAGTGAATCTAAAGCCATAAAATAAGTGTGTGAGGTCCATGAAGGAACAGGACTGAATAGTATGGCAAGCCATTTTAGCTTAAAATGTTTCCAGTGATACTCGACGTAATTGCATTTTTTACAAGTAAGAATTACTACTAGGGTCAAGACCCACCCACTTTTTTAGACCAATCAAATTGATAAGAAAAGTACCCATGGCGGACAAAATGGCGGCAAGAAGAAATGGCGCTTATAGTGTATGGATTGCTTTTTACAGAAAATTTGATGGGGAAAAATGTTTAGATGAAGTTGTGGAACATACACTTTCCATATTACAGCCGTCAGCTGATCGTATCATGTGATAATCTCCAGAGTGTGCGTGCATTTTGGGAACGTAGCGGGCACCAGTTACGAAATATTTTCACATTTGCATAGTTGACGATTACAGCATTTCACTAGATTTTTTGAAGACGCGTTTGTGAACGTGTTTTCCACCAAAATAAAAGCTTGACTGCAGTTTCTGTCAAAATAAAAGCTCAGATTTATCTCTCGTGTGTATAGTAATTAGGACAAAACTAATTATGAAAGCTTAATTTATTTTTAGTGCATTTTTTTAGCTATTACTCTGTCATAGGAATAATATTACATTTATATTACATATAACATTATTTTATTGTTATTATTATTATTAGTAGTAGTAGTAGTAGTAGTATTTAGTGTAATGTTAGACTGAGACACTATATCACAACTAAAAAGAGGTTTGAGTCCCCTTTAAAGTTCAGTCAAAGTACAAGTCAATGCACAGTCAATGCCCCCAGTCAAATTGTCTGATCTTTGACGTGATCACGGGCAGCAGCGCAAAGTTGATTCTGCACTAATTTGATCTAATATTTGAGGTTTTTAAAAATGTTGTAGGTTTAAGTAGCACTTTTCACTTTTGTTCAAGGTAATTAAAGCAACAGAGTTTCAATAAAGGAAGAATATGTAAACATATGGTATTTGGGGTAAAGGGCACCCCTGCTGTTGGGGCTAAATGCACAATAATTAACATGATAATACATTCAGATTGTAAATATTGTATATTAAGTTGGGTGTCCACCTTAGAGATAATCACCATATTTTCACCACATTGAAACCATCATATTTAAAATATGATATTAATCATATCATATAATAAAATATAATGTATTGGTACTACTGTAAATCTATATTAAATTATTATGGGATCTCCTTCTATGCTTTCAGAATCTTTACATTTTAAACAGATTTTGTTTCTATATTTTTACTAACAGCATATTTATTGAACAAGAATTCATTATTTTATTTATCAAAATAAACAGGAAATAGTTCAAACTTTGCTAAAGTGATTGTTTTGAACAAGTATTAACTTAGATATTATTAAAAACATATTATTTTAGCTAAAGTATTGTAACAATGAGTATTGTTTCAGTACTGTGTTTTCCTCTTGCCCCATGCTGGTTTTTTCCCCGTGTGTGAGGTAATAGGCCCCCCTCGCCACCCTTTTAAAAGATTTTTAAACAAAATAAACCACTTTTATGATTCATTTTCACACAAAATCTGTTGCTCCATAAATGTTCAAAAACATAGCCTATATGTTTTTTTCTGCAATAAAGTTTTTTTTCTTTCTTTCTTTAAGGTGTGCTTTTACAGCCCTGTTGTAGCTGCCAAAAATACATAAATAAAAACGTTGGGAATCATATTTGTTTTTTGAGTGGTGTGGTGCCAGGGGCCTCCAACATAAATGTTGCCTAGGGCCTGCACATGTCTAGAACCAGCCCCGAGTACAGACAAGAGCCGCGTTTCCACCGCAGGAACTTTCCCGAAGAACTAGGAACTTTGGGGTGGTACTCGGTGTGTTTCGACCGCGGGAACCAGGGTTTAAATGAAGCTCCGGGTAAATATTTCCCCCTCCAAATGGCCCTGCTCCCGGGGTAGTACTTTTTCAAAGTTTGGGAACTTTCGGGGGTGGGACTTGGGCTCTGAACATGCTGATTGGTTGAACTCACGCAGCATTTTATTTCAACAAGCATTTTTAAAAGTCTTTTGCGAGGTTCGTTCGTTCTGCGTTCAGTAAATATCAGTCTTGCTCTTTCTTGTCTGATGGCGCGCGTTCGTCTCAGCCGTCTTATTTTAAATCTAGCTTTACAAGCTTTCAGAATACGCTTTAGTATCAGTGCTCGTCTCTTTTCCGCCGTTTTGTTAATGACCTCTTTATTAAAACAATACATAACTACCAAAAGCAACGCTGCTTGCATCTCCTCGTTATTGTTGCAGAAAGTCGCGCAAAAATGATTCCTGTCCGTCTCTGACTGGGAGGAACAGCCGCGCGCAGTCCCACGTCTCTGGACTAAAATTGGGGGGAATAGTTCCTGTAAAAAAAAGTTCCTGGTACAAATAGTTCCGGGTAATTTCGGTGGAAACGCGGCTAAGGGCATTAAATGCTAATACGGCTTGCCATAAAGGTCCATGTACGTGACAACTCACAGGAGCTGTGCTCTCTGCTCTGCCCGTTCAAATGAATGATAATCAACTCTGCTTACATTTAAAGTGAACGCGCAAAGCCATATAAAGGGGGAAAACCATAAACTTTATTGGCCCTTGCATGGTCCTTTGTGCGAAATTGGAATACACAAACAAGTGTAGAACAAATACACCGTAGCCTACATAGTTGGTACTTTCCCCCAGGTATTATGCTGCCTTCACGTGCTATCGGAAATTTCCTAATTCCCACTTTAGAAGTCGTGATTACGAGCTTGTTGCATTCAAGTGCTTTGTTGTCGGAGTGAACAGGAATCATGGTGGACACCAGTTTATTCTTGCCTATTTATTGGGAAAATCTTATTAAAACCAACATCATATACTTGTCCCATGCACTGACAACCATAAACATTCCAGATAGTCCGCTTCTGACGATTCTGTAGCCTAATTTCAGTCAAATGCAGGCTATTTTCGCTGTGTACCAAACATACAATACGCTTCATATGATTATTACATGTAAATACTACATTAATGTCAAGACAATACGACCTAGCTGTTTTAGCACGTGAAGGCAGCATTAATCACAAATGACGATAAAAGTTACGTGTATGAACTTGCTTTACCTTAACGGCCTATAGCTTTTCCCCTGAATACTTTATTGGTATATGAACGCCTTGACTTTGCACTGGTTAATGTATAGGCTAGTACGTGTTGAGGCGGAACACTTTGATCACACACTTTCGCTGGCAATCATGAGACTCATAGTCGGTTTTCTTTTCTTACTCACTGTGTTCAGCCCTGCAGAATGTGGGAATATTTTAGTTTGGTATACTGAGGGCAGTCACTGGATCAATCTGAAGATTGTGTTGGAAACATTGATTGACAGGGGACACGATGTCACGGTGTTGGTGCCGGATGTCTCGCTCCTCATGAAAGCTAAAGAATCGGATCGCTTCTCCTACCAGCCCTTTAACGTGTCCATGGATGAACAGGATATGCGAGACTTCTTTGAGGATTTTCTGCACTTCTCAATGTATGAGATGGATCAGTTAAACTTGCTGCAGATTCAAATTAAAGTCTACAAGATTACTTCCAAACTTCAGGATATGTCCCTGTCATACTGTGACGGCATTTTGAAATATCCTGTATTGATGGACAAACTGCGGAATGGAAAGTTCGATGTTGTTCTGTCAGATCCGATCTACCCATGCAGCGATATTGTGGCTGAAGAGCTGGACATTCCCTTGGTTTACACCTTCCGATTCTCCATTGCTCAGACCGCGGAGCGGATGTGTGGTCAGATACCAGCTCCACCATCATTTGTCCCTGGAGCCATGAGTAAACTCACTGACAAGATGAGCTTTACAGAGCGAATCATCAATATGCTGTTCTACCTTTCTCAAGATGCTTTTGCCATTATTGCTTGGAAAAAATATGACAACTATTACACTGAATATTTTGGTGAGTTAAAGGAACCGTTACAAAAGTATTAATATTTCCCACTTTTATTAAAGGCACAATATGTAAGATTTTTGGATTAAAATATCCCAAAACCACTAGAACAGTGTTATATTTTGTTGACTTGTGTACTTACATTATCCCAGATGTTTTCAAAAATGTTTAAATCCAGGTAGAGAACCAAGCCCATTTTTTTTTTTTACCAGGAATGACATCATACCAGAGTTACCATCGATTTGCAGTTTTATTTTATAGAAACCACGGAAACACCATGAAACATATTATATGTTTTATTAGACAGGGGAACTGTTTGGATACACTAATACCCCAGGGGTCCTCCAGAAGGTTCTAAGGGGTCCCCAGAAAATTTCAGCAATAAAAAACAAAGCAAAAATAGATAAAGTCTACCGAATATTCTAACTGTTTCATTTCTAAATGTTTCTCTCCTTTCTTGCCGTATACATTCCAGAACTGTAGTATATGTTTGCTTTGTATCTTTCTAGTGAGTTTTTCTCACTATAGTCCCCTTTATCTTGCTCACCGGGACTGTAAGGTAGTATCCTTAACGCAGGACGTGAGCTGCTTACATACAGTTATTGTGAAAATTGCTTATACAAAAAATTTTTAATTAAAAAAATTTCTTCAGGTTTATACATCCAACATTAATAGCCAATTTAAGTTGGGAAACATTATGTTGTTTTTATAATGTCACCCTATTTATCAGTTACTACTTAACAGTTTAAATGTTTTTTCATACATAAAAATAAATGGATTTTAGGAAGGGGTCCCTCATAAAGGTTCATCATATTTGGGGGTCCTTGGTATCATAAAGTTTGAAAACCCCTGCATTAATCGACAGAAAACGAATCATTGTTATATAGCTCAACCAGTGGCGTATAGGCAGAATTTTATTTTTGGTTGGGCCTGGGCAAAAGTGAGCGGGCGCTTTCACACTTGTCACTGTCAACATAAACCCAAACTGTAGCTACTACCTGTCCACATACAAAACATGAGCAGCAGTTACAACAAAAGTTAGACACTTTTTTCCACTTTTTGAATATTTTCTTCCTTTCTTAATTGAAAATAAACGCCTTTCCGATATGTGATGGGAAAAGGAAGTACAGCGAGGAGTACAACTTTGTGCCACACACCTTAACCCCACCACTATCACGACTGACAGACACTGGTAGCATGTTCCCTGTTGTTCAGTCTTACTGTTACTTGCGACCTGATGGATGGGTTCTCTCCCGCGTTAAAGGTGAACTATGTAAGATTTTTGCAGTAAAATATCCAGAAACCACTAGGCCAGTGTTATATATTTTGTTCAGTTGAGTACTTAGAATATCCCAAATGTTTCCAACTATTTGTAAATCGTGAGAAATTGCTATTTTAACCAAGGAACCGGGACGTGTGAGCTATGCGTTTGAGGGCGTGGCCTGTCGATTGCATCATATCTGCGTTACCCTCGGTTTCCGGTTTTATTCTGCAGAAACGCTTTACTCTCACTGCAGTGTGAACAAGTGTCATAGCAGCCGCCAAGAGAACATCATAACTTCCTTTTCAACACACTCGGATATATCTAATACGATAAACAGAGTTGCGTTACCTCACACTCATGACTGGAAAAGAGGAAGTGGCGCCGGCGACTATGCCATAATAAAAGTCCCGCTCTTCAATCGCTCCTGCTGCCTTGCTCAGCTCCACAACACTCGGTCCTGCTCTGCTTCAGACTACAGTAATGTTAATAATCGCATCCATGAACATGATTTCTGCCCGAGTCCTATCCTGACTCTTTTCTACCGGCTGTGAGGTGAAAACCACATGTCCCAAGATTCTGCGCTCAAACGTGGCATTAACAAACTACGCCTTTGTTTTGAACAGGCAACCTCTAGTGGACGGAAAAGTTACATAGTGTAGCTTTAATGCAAGTTTTTAAAAGTCCTTTTTATAGAATTTTGCATTGCTGCTGTTTATCTATCACACAACTGCAAATTATAGGCTAAGTAAATAGGTACTTCATGAACTCACAGGCGCGAACATGACACCTAATTGCCTAACACAGCTGTCAATCAAACTCATCAAGCATTATGCAAAAACCATAGAAAAACACATTTTATTTATTTTAGTATTTGAGATGGTATAATAATTTTGTAATTACGTTAAAATTATTCAAACAACTGTTATTTAATAAATATTATTATATTTGTGTAATAAACTGGGGGGGGCCTAGTCATCATAGTGGGCGGGCACTGGCTACGATGTGTCTCATTGTAGTTGTTGAGTGAACACACAGAGTAACGTTAGTAGGCTACATCATTTTCAACACGCTCAAATGTATCTAATATGATAAATGAACAGAGCTTCGTTACCCACATACGCTTGACCGGAAGAAGTGGAAAGCTACGACTGTGGCATAATAAAAGTTCCACTGCTCTCCAGCCGTTTGTTGCGTTCGTCTCTCATTAGCAATCGCTCCAGTGGCCTTGTTCAGCTCCCACAGAACTCAGCCCTGCTTCATACTACAGTAATGCTAAAAATATCATCCATGAACAGGATTTCTGCCATGAAGTCCCTTCCCGATTCTTTTCCACCAGCTGTGAGGTGAAGACCACATCTCCCATGAATCCGCTCTCAAACTTTGCGTCATCAAGCTATGCCTTTGTTTTGAATAGGCGACCTCTAGCGGCAAAAAACTACATATTGTGCCTTTAGTAAAGTTTGAGTATATTTTTAAGTATACTTTATGCATACTATATCAATGTACTAGTAGTATACTTGTAAGTGTTCTATTGCAGTACTACTTGGGACTAAATTGGCCCACTTTTTAGTGTACACAACTAGTTTACAACTATATGTTTTTCGTTAAGTGAACTTACAGGTATGTAATTACTAGTTAAAGTGTTAGTTCACCCAAAAATGAAAATTAGCCCATGATTTCCTCACCCTCAAGTCATCCTAGGTGTATATGGCATTCTTCTTTTAGACTAATTGTCCTGGCTAATCCAAGCATTATAATGGCAGTCAATGTTGCATCGTTTTTGAAGTCCATAAAAGTGGATCTGTCTGTCATATAACTGCTCCACACAGCTCCGGGGGGTTAATAAAGGCCTTCTGAAGCGAATCGATGCGTTTGTGTAAGAAAAATATCCATATTATAAAGTAAATTATCTAGCCTCTGGTCAATAACCTTCCGTATTCAACTTGCGGAAAAAGTGTAGCGCCCGCGCCTCTCGCAGTTCGAACGGGACAAACATGAAAGCACAGAGGAATTAGAATTAGAACGAAAATTTAAAAGAGAAATTTCGGATTTCGATATAAGAGAAGAGGGGCTTGAGTTTGTTGCCCAGCCTTATTTGTTTGAACTGCGAGAGGCGTCAAAGCTTACGCTACTCCTACATCCTACGTCATACATTGCGTCAGACTTGCGTAGGCCGTCTGAGGGAAGCTAGTTATTTTAGTTTATTAAGTTTTAAATATGGATATTTTTCTTGCACAAACCCATCGCTTCACTTCAGAAGGCCTTTATTAATCCCCTGGAGCCGTGTGGAGTACTTTTATTATGGATGGATGCACTTTTTTGGGCTTCAAAATCTCAACTCCCATTCACTGCCATTATAAAGCTTGGAAGAGCCAGAACATTTTCAAATCTAACTCTGATTGTATTCGTCTGAAAGAAGAATCTCATATATACACTTAGGATGGCTTGAGGGTGGGTAAATCATGGGCTAATTTTCACTTTTTTGGGTAAACTATCCCTTTAAGTATACTAACTATACTAAATCAGTTTCATACTTGCACGGCAGGCCGTCTGACGTCACCCATAGGATTCTGATGAGCAGTTTTGAAGCGTAAAGTAGGGTCTGCCATCTTGGCAGCGCGTCATCTCGCGTCACTCCCGGATAACAGAAAATGGGCAAAAAGTGGGGACGTGGGCGGAGCTGAAGTGACACGATGACTAAAGGCCTGTACACACCGGGACGAATATCGCACACGCTTATCGCCAGCGTTTTTCGTGACGTTTTTCGGCGCGTCTTGACTCCACTGATTTCCACTGGCGCTGCGCCGAGTGAACGTGCACATTCAGTAGATGCGCTCCCGGTACACAAGGTGGTGCTGCGGCACTTACGCTTCTGACACTCGCTTCTCACACAGAAAAAGTGAGAGAGGAGAGACAGTATTTACGTGCTTGCCAAAACCACAGATATATTATGTCTATGGCAAAACCATTCACACACTTTTTGCTAACTGGCAAGCAGCATTAGCAGCCCATCTTCTTCTTTGTCTACTTACTACTTCTTCTTCGTATCAATGTGTGCTCGGCAAGACCGATTTTGTGCTTGAGCGCCACCAAGTCGTGTTTTACTGTCACTTCAGCAGCTCCAGGCACGTGAACAAAAGCGCTGATCTCATTGGTCGGCCAGTTTTTAACGCGCCGCGTCAAAATAAAAAAACGAACCCGAGGCGTTTTTTTAAAAATGGCGCTTTTACGCCTGGCGTTTTACGCGTCGGTGTGAACACTCACATTGGCGCCCATTGTTTAGTCACGAGGCGGTGTGAACAGGCCTTAACAGACAGCAGACAAATGGCTATCCGCCTGTCACTCAAAGTGGCCACGCCCTTAATTATGCAGAACTTTAATGCTTTATGTAATTTAAATGAATGAGTTATAAAACAATTCACCCACTCACAGTTGTCATGAAGGGCAAAATTAGATATATAGACCAAAACCACAATTTGTACCAGGCTGTAAACATGTGTTTTTCTGCTGTAAAGTTGGGCATTTTAACATGGAGCTCAATGAGATTCTGCTCCCTTCTGGAGCCTGTCTCTAGTGGTCAGTCGATGAATTGCAGTCTATGTCACTTCCGTATTGGCTTCCAGAGAGAAACTGCGGGAGGTTGCCGCTTGGTGCGCTCAGAAAACCATATCAGAAGTTTAAACAGTTATGCCTTTAAAATGCATGCAAATAATTAACTTTCATGATGACGAAGAACTGCAATGTCACGTGAGCGTGGCCACTATAGATATGATAATTAAAACCAAACAGATGTTTTGTTTTTGGCAGAGTATCTGATGCATGAGCTGTACAGGCTCCGCCCTCTTCTGGAAAGCGGCAGCTCATTTGCATTTAAAGATACGTGCACAAAACTGCATATTTTTGCTTCAACTCAAAAATTAGCATTTACAACATTGTATAATTAATGATCTGTGGGGTATTTTGAGCTGAAACTTCACATTCTGGGGACACCTGAGACACCTTACATCTTGTAAAAAGGGGTTCCCTTTAAAGTGCCTTACTGTAAACACATTTTGTTTCATCTGAGGAACAAATTGAAATTATTTTCAGTGGTAATCAACATGCCACAAATGCTGTTGAAAGAGCTTATCTTGTATTTAACATCCTCGTTTCAGGTCGGCCCACTTCCTATTGTGAGATGATGGGTAAAGCTGATATCTGGTTAATCCGAACCTTCTGGGATTTTGAGTTTCCACGGCCATTCCTGCCCAACTTCAAATACATTGGAGGGCTTCACTGCACCCCTGCCAAGCCATTACCCAAGGTGCGTCTGTCTTGTTTTTTTTGTTTTGTTTGTTTTTTTAACATTCTGCCCCTTTGCTGTTAATCGAACATTTGAATTACATAAAACGTATGACTTGAATCATAAGTCCAAGAGAGTTATCATGATTTCAAATAGTTCTGAATGGATTCAGTTCTGGATAACCGGTCATCTGATTCTTTAAATGCTCATGCTCTTTAAAGTCGATTGGGTTCTGATTGGCTATCCATTGCTGTGATGTGGACTTCCCTATTCTCATAGAATTAGAATTATTATTAAAACTTTAAAGTTCTAGTCCTTCGTGTGAATGGGCAGTTACCTTGGGTTATCAAATAACACTGGTCGTGTCGCCATTATTTTTGACAAATTTGAGAATTTGCAAAAATGTATATTATGCAGTCACTTTTCACACCAAGTTCATGATGTCTTTTTATGTGTAGGACATGGAGGAGTTTGTACAGAGCTCAGGGGATGATGGGATTGTGGTCTTCTCTCTGGGGTCTTTGATAGACAAAATGCCCAAAGAGACGAGCAATAGGATCGCCTCTGCACTGGCACAGATCCCACAGAAGGTAACTGATCATTCTTACATCTGTTCCACCCAAATATCATGAACACATAAGCACTGCTTCTCTATGTTATTTTAATGAGGGGAAAGTAGTTTCGTTGTTCACAGTTCAGTTCTCATTACAGTTTCACATTTACTCATGTAGCCTATTGATTTTCTATAATCTCATTAGGTGTGTCTCTATCAGCTTCCTAGGTCGTGTATCAGCAGTGATGGGAATAACGGCGTTACAGATAAACGTCGTTACTAACGGAATTATTTTTTTCAGTAACGAGTAATCAAACAAATTACTGTTTCTCCCGTTACAACGCCGTTAGCGTTACTGAGGGAAAAAAATGTGGCGTTAGTCGCGTTACTATAATTGAGCTCATTGAAGCGCTTTTCATCCGAACAGGCTCTGTGGACCTGCAACGTGTGTGTGTGTGTGTGTGTGTGTGTGTGTGTGTGTGTGTGTGTGTGTGTGTGTGTGTGTGTGTGTGTGTGTGTGTGTGTGTGTGTGCGTGTGCGCGCGCACCAGCCAGGCGTGTTGGGGGTGGGTGCGGTGGTACACATAACTGATGATTATCGGTGGGTGGTAGACAAGGTTGAAGTTGATAGATTGAGTTTACACCTATTTTTTTCACGGTCTATGGTTCACACACACACACACACACACACACACACACACACACACACACACACACACACACACCTATGACGCACATGCATATGCACATTCAGCGATGGTCCAACGACTTCAAAGGTAGCTTTCGCAAACTGGAAGTATAAGCTCTACTTTTCCCTCGTTGAGGTGAAAGGTAAGAATATTTATGTAACGTGCAACTTATGCCCAGGAAGAAAGAGTCTCTCCACGCCGGTGGCAAGTGATTCTGAAGCGCCTCACATCATCATATGCCACAAAATTAGTGGCTAAAAACCCAGGTGATAACGTGAGCTCCACTACCAAAGGAAAGTATAGTAGGCCTACTGATAATATTTACACAATATTTACACTATAGTAGGCCTACTGATAATATTTACAATAATGCATTGAATTTGATAGTTGTCTCTCACATTGTCCCACAGCAACATTACAATAGTGTACATTAATGTTCTATTTAGTGTCCTATTCATTCATTTAACATATCTAATATTGGGGGCATCCAAGTTATTTGACATATTTGAACATTTGAGAAAAAAACTAAACAAAAGTAACGCTGTAATTACTTTCCCTGGTAATTAGTTACTTTTATAATGATGTAACTCAGTTACTAACTCAGTTACTATTTGTAAGAAGTAACTAGTAATGTATATATTATGTACACAAATTTGGGCACTAGTAAGGACTCGCTACACATTAGGACACTGAATAATCTATTTTCGGCAACATGACAACGTTGTATAACATACATTATTGTATAACTTGTATAACATCACTACTGGTATTTATCAACAACAGCAGAGCTGATATCTTTCTGACAATATATTTTAATGTTATTATTTAAAGGAAATTATGTTAAATACTTTACTTGTTACATATACGTGCAACATTTCAGCCATAAATAAATGATAATGTTAGCTAGATTGTGTTCAATGGTTTGTATTTTTTTTTTTTAAACAACCGTATTATTGTGTATTAAGTTGGCTCTTATGCTTTTCAGAACTTCCGTTAAAGGACAATAGTGAGCATCGATGCTCCCTGGTTTTGACTGTGCTTTGTGGGACTTTTTAGAGTGCAAATGTTTCAGTGCACTTGTAGGATTCTGCGATTAAAATGGCCGACTCCCTGATCAGTGCCCTGACTACTGAACTATGGAGCTGATTGAGACGCACCCTTTGTCATCATACACTGATCAGTCGAGAGTGTGTTTGTGCACGTGTGTTGCAGGTCTTATGGCGATACGGTGGAGAGAAGCCAGATACTCTTGGTGGAAACACCAGAATCTATAAGTGGATCCCTCAGAATGATTTATTGGGTTAGTATTATAATTTATGATTGTATGCAACTTTTTATAGATATATTTTTTAAATAAAAAATAAATAAAAATATGAAAATGATTAAACATTAACACTCTGATAGTGGGTGTAAATGGGGTCAGCAGTGGGTTTAAAGCAGCACTAGGTAACTTTTCAACCTTTATAATATATTTTCAAGACTCTTGTGATGAGACATCGACTTACAATAGGTTGAATGACACGTCTGCCATAGCCTGACGGGGTCTGTATCGTTTTTAATCGTACTTTTAAACTTCGGGTTTCGGGTAGTAACCCGAGAAAAAAAAGAACTACAAAATGCGACTGCTTTACGGCATATACGTCACTTCCACCACCACCCCCACTTCCTTAAATTCGGACGTGCGAGCCCAACTATCATTTGTTTGCCGATTGTTATAGTCATGGCCGAAGCAGCACAGAAAAATAAGAAAGCAAAGGTTTTGTCGGAGGAAAGCAAAAAGAGGAAACGAGAAAGTGATCGGATTAAAGGCAGGACGAGGATCAACATTGGGCCAGCGTTTGCTCGTGGGCGTGAGCTGGAGGAGGAGGGGCTACATTCTTGCAAGTAAATACATAAGACGTACAAAATCATATTTTAGGATACCTAACATGTCTGTGATATGTGTTTATTTGTCTTGCCTCAAGCTATAATGCAAATCGATTTTTCAAATTTGCAGATTCATCTATGGTAGCTTGATATTATAATATTGACGATATATGGTTATTTCCTACCACTCAAACATTGAACTGAAGTATCATATAGATTCTGTAAAACGGTAACCAATAGACTAGGCTACTATAATGACGCTGGCTTGTAAACGTGAGCCTCGCGATCATTTGGCGTTTGAAAAAAAATAAAACCCATGAAATTATATTCATATGACATGCTGAAACATATTCCACTGTACCTGGGATGAAGACATTTAACACGCGACGCAAGCAGAACGCCTGCATGTGAACTCCATAGACAGGTGAACTCCTCCTGCAGTGTTCAGGGCTATCATGGTTGTCATGTCAATAAATGCATGTGCGATGCATCCCCTGATGTAGAATGACAGTTTACGACAGTAGTAGAGGACAATACTGTTTCCCAACTGTAGGGGGACCCCGAGAGCAAAACCTACCTAGTGCTGCTTTAAAAAAAAACATGAAGCTAATTGTAAAAGGGTACATAACACACACAGTTTCTGCTCGAAAAACTTATTTGAATCCTGAAGGAGTGTATTTGGCACAGAAATACGTCCAACTCGTATTTTGAAATTTTGTCCATGTTTAGCATGAGAATCCAACTCTTTAACAGTGTAAATAAGTCAGAATGCATGAAATAGTGTTAGACCCCATTGGGAGCATTGGGAGTTTGCACAATAAACTGTCCCCTTCTGGTCTTCTGTTTCAGGCCACCCTAAAACCAGAGCGTTTATCACTCATGGAGGCACTAATGGCATATATGAGGCCATATATCATGCCGTTCCTATGGTCGGGATCCCCTTGTTTGGTGACCAGCCAGATAATTTGGCTCATATGAAGGCCAAAGGGGTTGCAGTTGTCATGGACAGCATCAAGACCATGCAGCCGCAAGAGCTGGTGGATGGACTCAACGCCGTCATTAATGACCCCTCGTAAGTCACTCATATCATTTGATTTACACTGGTGGCATTGCATAACATAGACACAGTATACACAGATATAGTATTACATTATTTGTCTGCATCTCCGCAGGTATAAAGAGAATGCAACACGTCTGTCCAGGATTCATCATGACAGACCAATGAAGCCTTTGGATGAGTCGGTGTTCTGGATTGAGTTCGTCATGCGTAATAAAGGTGCTAAACACCTGCGTGTAGAAGCGCACAACCTTACCTGGTACCAGTACCACTGTCTGGATGTGTTCGCTTTTCTTTTCGCTATCCTGACTGTAGTCCTCTACGTCTGTTTTAAAATGTCCAAATTCTTCATAATGCGTTGCTGTTTTAGATCAAAGCGGAAAAGCAAAAAAGAGTGATTAAAAAAACAAACTTATTTTTTTGCACTGAACATTGTGTTTCCACCCACAACATGGGATGACTTCCTTCTTGAGGTCCAGTAGCTCAAAAATATCCTATCAACGCAACATCTCTAACTTCAGCCGTCAATAGAATATTCCTCATCACATCACTCAATTTTGGATGTTCTCATCTTACAATACTAAACTAGAATGCTGTAATTTTTCATAATAATTATAATAATTCTTATTTGTCCCCCTGTAACATTGTTTTGATTGGTTTGAGATTATAGATCATTCCAAAACAGTAAGAGCAGTGCCTTAGAATGTAAAAAGCACGATACCAATGGATTTGAATTGAATTAAGTATTTTATAAATAAAACACTAAAACACACTGTTTACTTTTCCATTGTTGTGTTGCGTTTGTACTGTGCATTACGCTTGAAATTCAATATTGTAGTGTTTGGTCTTGCCCTTATTTTTCTTCAGTCACTGGATAAATCTGTGTGCTAAATGACTGTGATCATGTACATGCATTTTTACATATACGATTTTAAACCGGATTTAAATATAGTTTTCAAACATTAAGAACTTTTAATTTTGAACGATGAAGAGGAAAACAAGTTTGCTGCTTTCAAGTAACACAAGTTTGCTGCTTTCATCAGTAAGTAACACAAGTTTGCTGCTTTCATCAGTAAGTAACACAAGTTTGCTGCTTTCATTAGTAAGTAACACAAGTTTGCTGCTTTCATCAGTAAGTAACACAAGTTTGCTGCTTTCATCAGTAAGTAACACAAGTTTGCTGCTTTCATCAGTAAGTAACACAAGTTTGCTGCTTTCATTAGTAAGTAACACAAGTTTGCTGCTTTCATCAGTAAGTAACACAAGTTTGCTGCTTTCATCAGTAAGTAACACAAGTTTGCTGCTTTCATCAGTAAGTAACACAAGTTTGCTGCTTTCATCAGTAAGTAACACAAGTTTGCTGCTTTCATCAGTAAGTAACACAAGTTTGCTGCTTTCATCAGTAAGTAACACAAGTTTGCTGCTTTCATCAGTAAGTAACACAAGTTTGCTGCTTTCATCAGTAAGTAACACAAGTTTGCTGCTTTCATCAGTAAGTAACACAAGTTTGCTGCTTTCATCAGTAAGTAACACAAGTTTGCTGCTTTCATCAGTAAGTAACACAAGTTTGCTGCTTTCATCAGTAAGTAACACAAGTTTGCTGCTTTCATTAGTAAGTAACACAAGTTTGCTGCTTTCATCAGTAAGTAACACAAGTTTGCTGCTTTCATCAGTAAGTAACACAAGTTTGCTGCTTTCATCAGTAAGTAACACAAGTTTGCTGCTTTCATCAGTAAGTAACACAAGTTTGCTGCTTTCATCAGTAAGTAACACGTGGCTGCCCCCAGTGGTCGTTGTAAATCCTTGCAAAGGGACTTTTATTTTAAAGGCCTAATGCCTGCTTTAGTAGTTTACTTCACACAGCGCGAACAACCAGTCGACCATCAACAAGCAAGCAAACTCTTCATGTGATCCTGTCAGTTTTCCTTATATGATCGGTTAAAACCCGAGATGATTAGAGCAGGTGTGGTGATCAAGAGATTTGCTGCATGGATGATGGTCTTGGATGATGTAACTGTAGTTCATTTTAGATGGGTAATGTTAAACTCGTAGCCCAACTTCTAGAACGGGTAATTCATTCATCAAAGCTTGATTAAAAGTCTTATTACTTAAACAGTATGCAGGTTATAAACATTTGAGTTAGTATGGTTCTTGGTTAAAGTTAAATTGTGTTAGTTGCAAATTATATAGCTTCTAGAGTCATAATAAGAGCATTGTGGTCAATGATGATGTCACAGGGCATTCTGACACAACTGATGACGTGCGATGCTGCGTGACCTGAGACCACAGCTGTTCAAATGTTTCTTAATTACAATGATTTTTGTTTGAAACATGGATTTGTATGTCATCCTAAAGAGTTTTTCACAGTTGTAAGTTACCAAAAAACATGGTATTATTGGTGAAAGGGATTCTTTCATACTAGGCCACTCTGTATCATTCTCTCTTCCCTCTCCATGTCTGGGTGAACTGTCTATTAAAGATTATAGATGTAACAACAAATATATTAGAAATATCTTCATTGATAAACTTCATCCGAATAGAATTAAACGTTACTACATTTTCAAAGATTTTAACCCGGAAGAAGTGAAGAGTTATCTTGCTTTTCCATGTCTCCCTAAGGTGAAAGAACTTCATTTTAAAATAATCAATGATATATACCCATCTAAAGAATTTATCAAATCTAAATTTGATATTGACGAAAACTCTTGTCAATTTTGTGAAACTGATATTGAAACCACTGAGCATATTTTTTTTTTTCTTGCAATTATTCGAAATGGTTTTGGCCTCAATTATAAAGTAAACTGTCATGTATTATTACATGTATAAATCCCCATACAAGCTAATTAAATTTGGTGTACTTAAAAAGATTGTTCACAATACTTTTTGATTAATAACCTGTTTGAACTTGGTAAACACTTCATTCATAAATGTAGATTTTTGAAAATCCCGCCCTCTTTCCCTCATTTTACTTTGCTACTTCACTTCACACACTTTCAAATGAAAAAGCTATCAGAGTTGCTGATTTCTTAAATGAGCTATGTACAATATAGCTCCTTGTAACTACCCCTTGCAAGAACCTACTTGTTTCTATAAATGTTAGTCTTTATTTATGTATTTTATTTTTTTCTGACCTTTCTTGATTGTTTGATTTGAGAATTCATTGTTGTTACATGTAATTTGCATCTATGTCTGCTTCTTGGAATTTTATTAATTGTTACTGTTTGTTTAATGCCTATTTTGTGTGTAAATCTGTTTACTTTCAATAAAACATTTTTTTTTTTAAATACAGCTGTTCAAATGTATACCCTCATTCACTATTCCCTACATTACTCCACTAATATAGTCCACTAAATGAGGCACAACCTAACGCTTTTTGACTGTCTCAGTTTGTCTAAATCCTACAGAAGCCCCATACGGCCATGGATAATATTTTTTTTCTGTCTTGTTTTCTCGTGATCACGAGATAACAAAAGTTGTTTTCATGGTGTCGTGGCTTTGCAATCAAAAAATGTCATAATGGAAGTCAATAGGGCAAAAACAGCCACAAACAGTAAAAAAAAAAAAAAAAACACGGTCACCTTATTGCGTCATTGCTTGTGTCAAGTGACACCCGGTCCGCTGTCACAATAGTGCTGTATGACTGATGGTGTGATTTTATCTAATTTCTCCTTTTTTGCTAAAAATATTCAGACATATGTTTACTAGCATGACATATCTGATATTTCGGAGGCTGAAATAGAGTGAGCTCTTGTGGATTGACGCGTACACTCTAAAAAAAAAGGCTCGTAATCATAGGGGAACCTTTTTTAGTGCTATATAGCACCAATTTTGGTGCTTCAGTGGTTCTTCAGCGGTTCTTCAGAGGTGCTATATAGCACCTTAGTCAAAGAACCGGTGAAGAACCTCTGAAGAACCGCTGAAGAACCGCTGAAGAACCTCTGAAGAACCGCTGAAGAACCACTGAAGCACCAAAATTGGTGCTATATAGCACTAAAAAAGGTTCCCCTATGATTACGAGCCAAGAACTATTTTTGGTGCAATATAGAACCTTTTTTTTTTTAGAGTGATAGGGGGCAATCTAATGCTGTTCGACTTGGCTTAACAGCAGCAAAGAAGAAGTTGTTGTTGGGCGCGCATACCATAGACTGTACAAAAATATGGACGTAGTGTCCGTGACGTCCCCCAGGATTCTGAAGAGCAGTTTTGAAGCGTAAACTAGGGTCTGCCATCTTGGCAGCGTGTCACTCCCGGATAACAGAAAATGGGCAAAAAGGCGGGACGTGAGTGGAGCTGAGGTGACGTGATGACTGACAGACAGCAGACAAACGATAATCCACCTGTCACTCAAAGTGGCCACGCCCTTACATTTACATTTATGCATTTGGCAGACGCTTTTATCCAAAGCGACTTACAGTGCCCTTATTACAGGGACAATCCCCCTGGAGCAACATGGAGTAAAGTGCCTTGCTCAAGGTTGGGGAAAGATACTTTGAAAAGTAATGCATTACAATATTGCGTTACTCCCTTAAAAAGTAACTAATTGAGTTACTTAGTTACTTTTTCTCACCTGGGCTGGGCTTGTTTTTGTTTGTTTTTTATAACAAAAAAGTTATATTTTTGTAAAGACCTCTTCATACCAAAACTGAAATAATAAGCCCCAGGCTGAGGTAAAAATGCTAATTCACGCAACAGTAGAGGGCGCAGCTCTGCTGTGCTGCCATTCTGGAGAATGGTAGAATACTGATGCAGGAGAAAAAAGTTTTACCAGTAAAAACAAAAAATCTAGTAATTTTCATCATCAAAGGTCAGCAGCAAGACATTGGCAAATGAAATATAAAGGTAGATTAAATGCATAAAAAAATAGTTGTTTTATTTAACATTTAATTATTGGAGGTTTGCATAGTATTCCTGTTTTTGCATTTGGCTGATGTTATTAATTTTGAGGAGTACAGAATGTTTATTGTGCAAGTGAGAGAAATAAATGCTGACATTTAGTCTAGAACTACAATAAGCATGATGTTTCCGCACAACGCCTCTGCACTTATTTTTGTCAACATGGGGGCAGGAGAGCTGTCAATGAAATGAATGTGGAAAAAGTAAGTTGGATATTTAGTTGTAAATTTGAAAAGTAATGCCGTTACTCTACTAGTTAGTTGTAAAAAGTAATATTATGTTGTAAGTCAAGTTGGTTATAATGCAATGTCACCCCCAACAGTGACACTTGGTGGTGGCTGCTGGGATTGAACCAGCAACCTTCTGCACATGAGTTCTATGGTATAGACCACTGGACCACCATCACACCCCCTTTAATTATGCTTTATATAATAAAAGGCAATGAGAGAAACAAAATTCGTCCCCTCACAGTTGTCATGAAGAGCAAAATGAGATATATAGACCAAAACCACAATTTGTACCAGGCTGTAAACATGTTTTTTCTTTCTTTCTTTCTACTGTAAAGATGGGCATTTTAACATGGGGCTCAATGATGAGATTCTGCTCCCTTTTGGAGCCTGTCCCTAGCGGCCAGTCGATGAATTGCAGTCTGGGTCACTTCCGTATTGGCTTCATGGCCGGGGGGAGGTTGCCTCGTTGCCGCTGGGTGTAGGTGAATCCGCCTGTGATGCCATCAAGTGCACTGCAGCGCTTGCCGCTGATATCCCGGACTAAAAGAACCGTCTTGAACAGATCTGTCTCTCGCAAGTTATTACAGTTGGTGTGTTTTGTTGTTTAATCACAACGATCGCGTTATTGGAGCTGTTGAGAATCGGATCTATTGAATTTACATTACATCCACTTCTGCCGAAATACATGAAAGTAAGTGGCCGGTGAACTGGGAGAAGAATAGAGGAAACTTTAAAGTTACTTACACAATGTGTATCTGATATGAATAAAACTCGTTGTCTAAGTATAATGGAACAGGGGTTGTTTTTACTGCTTTTATAGACATCGGCATGTATTTTACAAACTCTACACCTGTATTGGTTTGCTGCTACTTATGTATATTTAATAAATGTCTGAAACCTATAATAAACACGCGGTTGAAAACCGTGGATAGTTGTTGTATATGTGACGAGCGCGTCTGTCGCTGGCCCAGCGCCAACTAGTCAGCGAGTCAATGCGGCGCGAGAGCGTTTGGATTTAGGAGTTGATCGCATGGTGCGCCGACCCCTCTAACCACAGCGGTGTTGGACCAGCCCCAAGACTAGTCGGACATGTGTGGTAGTACACTCGAAAGAGTTGAACTAACTTCACAAAAGCTAAAAATCTTTGTCCATTTTTCTGCTTCGTATTCGTCATCACTACGCTTGCGCCAATAGCGAGGCTGTGTTTGCATAAGCCGCAAAGCATTGTGGGTAATATGACCGTTGTGGATTTGAAAACGGCATATTAAGCGAATAAACGTAGAATTTGCATTCCTGTTATGTTTCATATGTCTATATTTGATTGGTGCAAGTATATCAAACGTGTAAAAGTCGCAGGCTAAATTGTATGTTACCGTCAACGAGAAACAGAGCTAATTACCGGGGTTTATATACTCGGCGAAAATACAATGTGCTTTGGTAAGGGACTTTATGCAGATGCATCAGGACCCCCACGTTCTCCCTGCAAGCAAATATGGATGGGATAGCGCAAATCTCCTTGCTTGTATGATGGATGATCTGGCCTGTCCTCTCCCTTACCTTTTGTATTTAAATACATATGCATTTCTTTTATTTTATTAAATTAGCTACAGTTAAAATCATTCTGGTGAGAGAGTTCATGCTGTTGCAGCCGGACCACATGCACACGGGACGTCGCAGGTGTTGTCCCTCTCCCTTACATTTTAAAATAACTCTTAAATAATTACTGTTTTTTTTGCTTGCTGCCAGAGCAACATTTCTCATTTGAATTCGACCTGATGCTCTAAAACAGTGGTTCTCAAACTTTTTATACCAAGTACCACCATAATGACCAACATTAAAATACAGTAGTGTAGTAGGCCTTACTATTCAGCTACAGCTCTGCACAGTTCAAAAAAGAGGCAGTTCCATCCTAATAGGAATATTTTTTTGTTGTCAGCCACTTTAACACTGTAAATGCACAGTTTGTACATTAACACTGCACTGTGCTTACATACAGGTAAATCAAATAATTAAATAATGATTAAATTAAATTTGTAATTCGTTTGTAAAACTATCCGGTGTAAAACGATCACTGCAGAGGCAGGTGTTGGTGGTGTTCAAGGTAGCTGTTCACAAAATGAATCCACCTCTTCTTGATATCAGCGATTTGGATTTATAAGCTTTTTATAGGTTTTACAGTTAGGTAATATGCATTTACATGATGAAGGCATAACTAGCTAGCTAACTGTAGGCTGTAGTAACTAACGGTAGTGACAGCAACGCGCGATTGAACGGGCGACCTGATGCGAATGACGTTAGTTGTTATGGTGTTAGGGGAGGGGCCAGGCTCAGTGGCTGCAGTGCGTCATCGAGCCACCTTTTTAGTACAACACAGTTCACAGTGTTTGTAACGTGTTTCAGCAATACATTTCTAACATTTATAATGTGTTTAGTACAGAAACAAATTTTAGAATCGTCTTTACAGCGACTTTAATTTAGTGATTCCTCTGCATACCACTAGAGGGAGCCTGAGTACCACACTTTGAGAACCACTGCTCTAAAATAAAGTTTATAAAAGCTATATGGACATATTTAAAAAAAAATATATATATATATATATAAAAAATAACAATAACTATTAACCCTTGAGCATTGTTCAAATTCACTACCCTTTCGTTATGTTTGGGATGGCAAAAGTCCACTAAATTAAACTGCTGTAAAAATGTATCCGATGAATATTTTTTTCTTTTCTTTTTTGCATAAATTTTTTTTCTCCACCCGACTTCTCGAGACGGAACGCGACGCTGTGATCACCGTTGTCCGGCATGTACATGCCGCCTCGGCTAAAGGTAAGGTGCGCAGTCACTGTTTTCCTGGTGCTCGTGTTCTCGATGCCGCTGCGCAGGTACCGGCAATTATGAATGGCGACGAGAGCATCGGTGCTGTTGTGCTTCACGCGGGGGTGAACGACACCAGGCTGCGGCAGACGGAGGTTCTGAAGACAGACTTCAGGAGCCGGATCGAGACTGTACGCAGAACATCACCCGCGACGAGGATCGTCGTGTCCGGACCGCTTCCCACATACAGACGAGGGCATGAAAGGTTCACTATTTGCTCTAAATGAATGGTTATTGTCGTGGTGTAATGAACAGAAGCTGCTCTTTGTAAATAATTGGAATCTTTTCTGGGAGCGGCCAAGGCTTTTCCGTGCTGATGGCCTGCACCCCGGCAGGATCGGCGCGGATCTTCTGTCCGACAACATCTCCTAGACGCTACGCACCGTATGACTAGTAAGTCAAACTACACTTGACAGTTCTTGTTCTGTAGTGCATTGTGTAGAAACTGTGTCTGTTCCACGAATATTTAGGTCAAAATCCTCAATAGGATCTAGAGAAAATCTGATCATTATCAAACCAGATAATCTTGAAAGAAATTAACAAAAACATTCTCTAAAACTAGGTCTCCTTAACATTCGATCGCTCGCACCTAAAGCAGTTATTGTAAATGAAATGATCACAGATAATAGCTTTAATTTACTATGTCTGACTGAAACCTGGCTTAAAACTAATGATTATTACAGACCTATTTCAAATCTTCCATTTCTGTCTAAAATACCAGAAAAAATGGTGTCTGCTCAATTATGCTCTTACTTGCAAGAAAACGTTACCGATGAAAAATTTCAGTCTGGATTCAGAGCCCATCATAGCACAGAAACTGCGCTCGTTAAAATCACAAATGACTTACTCTTAGCTGCTGACCAAGGCTCAATACTAGTTTTACTTGATCTTAGTTCAGCATTCGACACCATAGATCATAAAATACTCTTAGATCGTCTACAAAATTACACTGGCTTTCAGGGACGGGCATTAAAGTGGTTTAGATCGTATCTATCAGAGCGTTACCAATTTGTCTATTTAAACAGGGAACAGTCTAAAGCCCTATTCGGACGGGATTAGTTTAACATGGGGAGGTGGGGGTAAAGTAATTTTACCTCAGGACGTCTGTAATATTAATGGCCAATTCGCACGGGATAAGACATCTCAGTAAAACTAGCAGAATTGGGAGGGGTAACTCGCTTTACGCACCAACGTAACCTCCTTGTCGTCCTGTGCGTTGCTTCCTGTTTTCACGTGAGCAAACACACAATATATATGTGTGTGTGTGTGTGTGTGTGTATATATATATATATATATAAACATAAACATTTAGGTCCAGTCTAACGATTCTGTTTGGATGGTATTGGTAATAGACGCTTACCTAAAGCTAAAAGAAGTGTTGTGCCTCTAAAAAGTGCTTTCGATCTTATTGTTGCTTTAAATTGTATGCGGAAAATACTGGAGGTTTGCCACAGAGTTGTCCCACCCAGTGACGCCGCTACCATCACGCGCTGCGCGTAGGGCACCAAGTGCTCCGGGGAGCACCACAAGAAAATGCTCTCTCTACCCTCCCGCGGCTCTGCAAAATTCGCGAACGCCGCCACTGCGGGCATCGTAAAGTGATCGCGCTTAGGGCATCAAAGCGGCGGGACTGGTCCCACCACCTACAACGAAACCGAGTGCTTCTTCAAGCGCTTCCATGCTTGCAAAACGAGCCAAAACTACTTTTAAACAGGAAATGATGGAATTTTACCGTACATTTTTACACCGGGTCTATTCGAACGGGATTAGTTTTACCCAAGGTCATTTTTCCGGACCTTTTTACAGAAGGTAAAAGTCTCCGTAATCTTTACTGACATTGTCCGTAATGATTACCGAGATGGCACATTCGGACGGGACTAAAATCACAGAGAACCTCTGGTAATAATTACTTTACCCCCACCTCCCCATGTTAAACTAATCCCGTCCGAATAGGGCTTAAGATAACGTCTGTAAATTATGGAGTGCCGCAAGGATCTGTGTTAGGCCCTCTGTTTTTTCTCAATATATATATATATATATATATATATATATATATATATATATATATATATATATATATATATATATATATATATATATATATATATATATATATATATATATATATAAGTGAGGAAAGTAAGTATTTGAACACCCTGCTATTTTGCAAGTTCTCCCACTTAGAAATCATGGAGGGGTCTGAAATTGTCATCGTAGGTGCATGTCCACTGTGAGAGACATAATCTCTGAAAAAAAAAAAAAAATCCAGAAATCACAATGTATGATTTTTTTTAAAACTATTTATTTGTATGATACAGCTGCAAATAAGTATTTGAACACCTGTCTATCAGCTAGAATTCTGACCCTCAAAGAGCTGTTAGTCTGCCTTTAAAATGTCCACCTCCACTCCATTTATTATCCTAAATTATATGCACCTGTTTGAGGTTGTTAGCTGCATAAAGACACCTGTCCACCCCATAGAATCAGTAAGAATCCAACTACTAACATGGCCAAGACCAAAGAGCTGTCCGAAGACACTAGAGTCAAAATTGTACTCCTCCAAAAGGCTGGAACGGGCTACGGGGAAATTGCCAAGCAGCTTGGTGAAAAAAGGTCCACTGTTGGAGCAATCATTAGAAAATCTCCCTCGGACTGGGGCTCCATGCAAGATCTCACCTCGTGGGGTCTCAATGATCCTAAGAAAGGTGAGAAATCAGCCCAGAACTACACGGGAGGAGCTGGTCAATGACCTGAAAAGAGCTGGGACCACCGTTTCCAAGGTTACTGTTGGTAATACACTAAGACGTCATGGTTTGAAATCATGCATGGCACGGAAGGTTCCCCTGCTTAAACCAGCACATGTCCAGGCCCGTCTTAAGTTTGCCAATGACCATTTGGATGATCCAGAGGAGTCATGGGAGAAAGTCATGTGGTCAGATGAGACCAAAATAGAACTTTTTGGTCATAATTCCACTAAACGTGTTTGGAGGAAGAAGAATGATGATGAGTACCATCCCAAGAACACCATCCCTACTGTGAAGCACGGGGGTGGTAGCATCATGCTTTGGGGGTGTTTTTCTGCACATGGGACAGGGCGACTGCACTGTTTTAAGGAGAGGATGACCGGGGCCATGTATTGCGAGATTTTTTGGCAACAACCTCCTTCCCTCAGTCAGAGCATTGAAGATGGGTCGAGGCTGGGTCTTCCAACATGACAATGACCCGAAGCGCACAGCCAGGATAACCAAGGAGTGGCTCTGTAAGAAGCATATCAAGGTTCTGGCGTGGCCTAGCCAGTCTCCAGACCTAAACCCAATAGAGAATCTTTGGAGGGAGCTCAAACTCCGTGTTTCTCAGCGACAGGCCAGAAACCTGACTGATCTAGAGAAGATCTGTGTGGAGGAGTGGGCCAAAATCCCTCCTGCAGTGTGTGCAAACCTGGTGAGAAACTACAGGAAACGTTTGACCTCTGTAATTGCAAACAAAGGCTACTGTACCAAATATTAACATTGATTTGCTCAGGTGTTCAAATACTTAATTTCAGCTGTATCATACAAATAAATAGTTAAAAAATCACACATTGTGATTTCTGGATTTTTAAAAAAAAAATTTTTTTAGATTATGTCTCTCACAGTGGACATGCACCTACGATGACAAATTCAGACCCCTCCATGATTTCTAAGTTGGAGAACTTGCAAAATAGCAGGGTGTTCAAATACTTGTTTTCCTCACTGTTTATATATGCTGTCACTTGGTAATATTATAAGAAAACATGACATTAGTTCCCACTGTTATGCCGGTGATACTCAGTTATATATTTCAGCACGACCAGATGAAATCTCTAAATTATCCAAGCTAACAGAGTGTTATTAAAGATATAAAATATTGGATGACCTGTAATTTTCTCCTCCTAAATTCAGATAAGACTGAGGTATTACTTATTGGACCAAAAACTGGTACACAGAATCTCTTAAATTATAATTGACATTTAGAAGGACGTACTGTTACTTCATCTGCTACAGTTAAAGACTTGGGTGTTCTATTAGACAGCAACTTGTCTTTTGAAAAAAAATCATATTTCAAATACTATAAAAACAGCCTTCTTCCACCTCAGAAACATCGCTAAGCTACGAAACATGCTATCTGTCTCTGATGCAGAAAAGTTAGTTTATGCATTTATGACCTCTAGACTAGATTACTGTAATGCACTACTAGCTGGCTGTCCTGCCTCCTCAATAAACAAGCTACAATTAGTCCAAAATGCAGCTGCTAGAGTTCTTACTAGGTCAAGAAAATATGATCACACAACACCAATTCTAACATCTCTACACTGGTTACCTGTTAAGTTTCGTATAGATCAATTATAAAGTATTGCTACTGACCTATAAGGCCCTAAATGGTTTAGCTCCTGTGTATTTAACTGATCTTCTATCGCCTTTATAACCCATCACGATCTTTAAGATCACTAAACTCTGGGCTTCTGGTAATACCGAGGATATCCAAGTCAACTAAAGGAGGAAGAACGTTTTCATATTTGGCACCTAAACTATGGGCTAGCCTTCCTAATAATGTTCGGGGCTAAGACTCAATCCTGCAGTTTAAATCTAGATTAAAGATGCATCTCTTTCATTCACATGATGCATCTCCTAACCTTGTACTCTGTAGTTGTATCAATGCACATGATCATCTTTACTTAATGCCTTGAACAGCAGCTACGCTAATTATTTTTCTGTTCTGTTTTATCTCGCGACGCCCATCCCGAGGTAACTAGAGAGTCCGTCAGCTCCAGTCTGGATCCAGCTTCTCGTAAAGACTTCAGATGACCACCACCTGTGAAGAGACGACTCAACTCCTGCGAGGACTTCAGATGACACAGCCCTGCATCAACACACACACACACGCACTCATGCTCATCTCTATACCCTATTCATTAACAACATGTATTCTTATTTCTGTGCCATAGTTATTGTATTGATTAATAATAGATAGTTAGCTAATCTGTGTGCTTTGTATATGTGCATTTCTGAAATGCATAACATGTACAAATCAATTTCAATTGTAATGTAGATGCATTTTCTGTGAAGCTGCTTTGAAACGATATGTATCGTGAAAAGCGCTATACAAATAAATTTGAATTGAATTGAATTGAATAAATCTGTTAATCAACCTCAGTCCTGATCAAAACTACTAAATGTTTAAAAAAAAAAAAAAATCTGGATTTTTTACTCTTTAATTGCCAAATTCACAAATGATGTCACTGATTGGGGGGGAAAAAACAAAATTACTAATTTTATTGTTTTAACCTTTCCTCGCAGTCTTGGACATGTGAAAGATTAGTATCAACAGTGGCTTTGATGCATTGTTAGTTTTTGTGCAGCATCAGATTTTATTTTTTCTCTCCCTCATTTATATGCTGTTATACTCCATATAAAAGCCAGAAACTAAGCTTCTTTTTTTTTGTTGCACAGGTCTATCTAAAGGGTTAATGGTGCCACCTGGTGATCAACAGTAAAAATGACACATTTTACCTCTGCCCAACAGGGAAAACCACCAACAATCAGAATGCATGATTAAATACGGAAGAATGCATATATATATATATCCAGTCCACAATCACTTTTTATATTGAAAATAAGTGATTTTTGTGTGGGTTTTTCTTCTTCCCCAAATCACTGTCAATTAAAGAGTACAAATCCTGGATTTAAAGAAAAAAAAACCCCACATTTAGTAGTTTTGATCAGGACTGAGGTTGATTAATCGATTCATGCAACAAAAACAAAAAAAATTGGGATTTTTTTTTTATCTGACTGATGTTATTAATTTTGAGGAGTACAGAATGTTTATTGTGCAAGTGAGAGAAATAAATGCTGACATTTAGTCTAGAACTACAATAACCATGATGTTTCCGCACAAGGCCTCTGCACTTATTTTTGTCAACATGGGGGCAGGAGAGCTGTCAATGAAATGAATGTGGAAAAAGTAAGTTGGATATTTAGTTGTAAATTCGAAAAGTAATGCCGTTACTTTACTAGTTAGTTGTAAAAAGTAATATTATGTTGTAAGTCAAGTTGGTTATAATGCAATGTCACGCCCGACAGTGACACTTGGTGGTGGCCGCTGGGATTGAACCAGCAACCTTCTGCACATGAGTTCTATGGTATAGACCACTGGACCACCATCACACCCCCTTTAATTATGCTTTATATAATAAAAGGCAATGAGAGAAACAAAATTCGTCCCCTCACAGTTGTCATGAAGAGCAAAATGAGATATATAGACCAAAACCACAATTTGTACCAGGCTGTAAACATGTTTTTTCCTTCTTTCTTTCTACTGTAAAGATGGGCATTTTAACATGGGGCTCAATGATGAGATTCTGCTCCCTTTTGGAGCCTGTCCCTAGCGGCCAGTCGATGAATTGCAGTCTGGGTCACTTCCGTATTGGCTTCATGGCCGGGGGGAGGTTGCCTCGTTGCCGCTGGGTGTAGGTGAATCCGCCTGTGATGCCATCAAGTGCACTGCAGCGCTTGCCGCTGATATCCCGGACTAAAAGAACCGTCTTGAACAGATCTGTCTCTCGCAAGTTATAACAGTTGGTGTGTTTTGTTGTTTAATCATAACGATCGCGTTATTGGAGCTGTTGAGAATCGGATCTATTGAATTTACATTACATCCACTTCTGCCGAAATACATGAAAGTAAGTGGCCGGTGAACTGGGAGAAGAATAGAGGAAACTTTAAAGTTACTTACACAATGTGTATCTGATATGAATAAAACTCGTTGTCTAAGTATAATGGAACAGGGGTTGTTTTTACTGCTTTTATAGACATCGGCATGTATTTTACAAACTCTACACCTGTATTGGTTTGCTGCTACTTATGTATATTTAATACATGTCTGAAACCTATAATAAACACGCGGTTGAAAACCGTGGATAGTTGTTGTATATGTGACGAGCGCGTCTGTCGCTGGCCCAGCGCCAACTAGTCAGCGAGTCAACGCGGCGCGAGAGCGTTTGGATTTAGGAGTTGATCGCATGGTGCGCCGACCCTTCTAACCACAGCGGTGTGGGACCAGCCCCAAGACTAGTCGGACATGTGTGGTAGTACACTCGAAAGAGTTGAACTAACTTCACAAAAGCTAAAGAATCTTTGTCCATTTTTCTGCTTCGTATTCGTCATCACTACGCTTGCGCCAATAGCGAGGCTGCGTGTTTGCATAAGCCGCAAAGCATTATGGGTAATAGGACCGTTGTGGATTTGAAAACGGCATATTAAGCAAATAAACGTAGAATTTGCATTCCTGTTATGTTTCATATGTCTATATTTGATTGGTGCAAGTATATCAAACGTGTAAAAGTCGCAGGCTAAGTTGTATGTTACCGTCAACGAGAAACAGAGCTAATTACCGGGGTTTATATACTCGGCGAAAATACAATGTGTTCTGGTAAGGGACTTTATGCAGATGCATCAGGACCCCCACGTTCTCCCTGCAAGCAAATATGGATGGGATAGCGCAAATCTCCTTGCTTGTATGATGGATGATCTGGCCTGTCCTCTCCCTTACCTTTTGTATTTAAATACATACGCATTTATTTTATTTTATTAAATTAGCTACAGTTAAAATCATTCGGGTGAGAGAGTTCATGCTGTTGCAGCCGGACCACATGCACACGTCGCAGGTGTTGTCCCTCTCCCTTACATTTTAAAATAACTCTTAAATAATTACTGTGTTTTTTTGCTTGCTGCCAGAGCAACATTTCTCATTTGAATTCGACCTGATGCTCTAAAACAGTGGTTCTCAAACTTTTTATACCAAGTACCACCATAATGACCAACATTAAAATACAGTAGTGTAGTAGGCCTTACTATTCAGCTACAGCTCTGCACAGTTCAAAAAAGAGGCAGTTCCATCCTAATAGGAATATTTTTTTGTTGTCAGCCACACTGTAAATGCACAGTTTGTACATTAACACTGCACTGTGCTTACATACAGGTAAATCAAATAATTAAATAATGATTAAATTAAATTGTGTTAATCTAAAAGTTTAATTAAAACTGTAATGTACTTAAATGTAAAAAAAAAAAAAAAACTTTACTCAAATAAAGATACAATTAAATTGTATTGTTTTAACATTAATTTATATTTAAAGTCAAAATTCAATATTTGTTCTGAGTTTGTCACACCACAGAAAAAATGTATCATTAAATGTGTGCCAAATTTAAATTATAAACACTGTCTGCGCTGAAACCACGCCCACTAGCGGGAAAGCAGCGGTAAGAAGCACACAAGACAACTGGCCACCACTGGCACGAACTGCAATGATGGCACCAGATGTTGGCGGGACGGGCGGATGAAGTCCTGTGTCAGTCCGGCAGCGGATTATCAGTGAATCCCAGTTGTCTCCGATGAACGTTTGTAAAACTATCCGGTGTAAAACGATCACTGCAGAGGCAGGTGTTGGTGGTGTTCAAGGTAGCTGTTCACAAAATGAATCCACCTCTTCTTGATATCAGCGATTTGGATTTATAAGCTTTTTATAGGTTTTACAGTTAGGTAATATGCATTTACACGATGAAGGCATAACTAGCTAGCTAACTGTAGGCTGTAGTAACTAACGGTAGTGACAGCAACGCGCGATTGAACGGGCGACCTGATGCGAATGACGTTAGTTGTTATGGTGTTAGGGGAGGGGCCAGGCTCAGTGGCTGCAGTGCGTCATCGAGCCACCTTTTTAGTACAACACAGTTCACAGTGTTTGTAACGTGTTTCAGCAATACATTTCTAACATTTATAATGTGTTTAGTACAGAAACAAATTTTAGAATCGTCTTTACAGCGACTTTAATTTAGTGATTCCTCTGCATACCACTAGAGGGAGCCTGAGTACCACACTTTGAGAACCACTGCTCTAAAATAAAGTTTATAAAAGCTATATGGACATATTTAAAAAAAAAAATATATATATATATATATTAAAAATAACAATAACTATTAACCCTTGAGCATTGTTCAAATTCACGACCCTTTCGTTATGTTTGGGATGGCAAAAGTCCACTAAATTAAACTGCTGTAAAAATGTATCAGATGAATATTTTTTTCTTTTCTTTTTTGCATAAATGTTTTTTTCTCCACCCGACTTCTCGAGACGGAACGCGACGCTGTGATCACCGTTGTCCGGCATGTACATGCCGCCTCGGCTAAAGGTAAGGTGCGCAGTCACTGTTTTCCTGGTGCTCGTGTTCTCGATGCCGCTGCGCAGGTACCGGCAATTATGAATGGCGACGAGAGCATCGGTGCTGTTGTGCTTCACGCGGGGCTGAACGACACCAGGCTGCGGCAGACGGAGGTTCTGAAGACAGACTTCAGGAGCCGGATCGAGACTGTACGCAGAACATCACCCGCGACGAGGATCGTCGTGTCCGGACCGCTTCCCACATACAGACGAGGGCATGAAAGGTTCAGTATTTGCTCTAAATGAATGGTTATTGTCGTGGTGTAATGAACAGAAGCTGCTCTTTGTAAATAATTGGAATCTTTTCTGGGAGCGGCCAAGGCTTTTCCGTGCTGATGGCCTGCACCCCGGCAGGATCGGCGCGGATCTTCTGTCCGACAACATCTCCTAGACGCTACGCACCGTATGACTAGTAAGTCAAACTACACTTGACAGTTCTTGTTCTGTAGTGCATTGTGTAGAAACTGTGTCTGTTCCACGAATATTTAGGTCAAAATCCTCAATAGGATCTAGAGAAAATCTGATCATTATCAAACCAGATAATCTTGAAAGAAATGAACAAAAACATTCTCTAAAACTAGGTCTCCTTAACATTCGATCGCTCGCACCTAAAGCAGTTATTGTAAATGAAATGATCACAGATAATAGCTTTAATTTACTATGTCTGACTGAAACCTGGCTTAAACCTAATGACTATTACAGACCTATTTCAAATCTTCCATTTCTGTCTAAAATACCAGAAAAAATGGTGTCTGCTCAATTATGCTCTTACTTGCAAGAAAACGTTACCGATGAAAAATTTCAGTCTGGATTCAGAGCCCATCATAGCACAGAAACTGCGCTCGTTAAAATCACAAATGACTTACTCTTAGCTGCTGACCAAGGCTCAATACTAGTTTTACTTGATCTTAGTTCAGCATTCGACACCATAGATCATAAAATACTCTTAGATCGTCTACAAAATTACACTGGCATTCAGGGATGGGCATTAAAGTGGTTTAGATCGTATCTATCAGAGCGTTACCAATTTGTCTATTTAAACAGGGAACAGTCTAAGATAACGTCTGTAAATTATGGAGTGCCGCAAGGATCTGTGTTAGGCCCTCTGTTTTTTCTCAATATATATATATATATATATATATATATATATATATATATATATATATATATATATATACAGTGAGGAAAGTAAGTATTTGAACACCCTGCTATTTTGCAAGTTCTCCCACTTAGAAATCATGGAGGGGTCTGAAATTGTCATCGTAGGTGCATGTCCACTGTGAGAGACATAATCTCTGAAAAAAAAAAAAATCCAGAAATCACAATGTATGATTTTTTTTTTTTTTTTACTATTTATTTGTATGATACAGCTGCAAATAAGTATTTGAACACCTGTCTATCAGCTAGAATTCTGACCCTCAAAGAGCTGTTAGTCTGCCTTTAAAATGTCCACCTCCACTCCATTTATTATCCTAAATTAGATGCACCTGTTTGAGGTCGTTAGCTGCATAAAGACACCTGTCCACCCCATAGAATCAGTAAGAATCCAACTACTAACATGGCCAAGACCAAAGAGCTGTCCGAAGACACTAGAGTCAAAATTGTACTCCTCCAAAAGGCTGGAAAGGGCTACGGGGAAATTGCCAAGCAGCTTGGTGAAAAAAGGTCCACTGTTGGAGCAATCATTAGAAAATGGAAGAAGCTAAACATGACTGTCAATCTCCCTCGGACTGGGGCTCCATGCAAGATCTCACCTCGTGGGGTCTCAATGATCCTAAGAAAGGTGAGAAATCAGCCCAGAACTACACGGGAGGAGCTGGTCAATGACCTGAAAAGAGCTGGGACCACCGTTTCCAAGGTTACTGTTGGTAATACACTAAGACGTCATGGTTTGAAATCATGCATGGCACGGAAGGTTCCCCTGCTTAAACCAGCACATGTCCAGGCCCGTCTTAAGTTTGCCAATGACCATTTGGATGATCCAGAGGAGTCATGGGAGAAAGTCATGTGGTCAGATGAGACCAAAATAGAACTTTTTGGTCATAATTCCACTAAACGTGTTTGGAGGAAGAAGAATGATGATGAGTACCATCCCAAGAACACCATCCCTACTGTGAAGCACGGGGGTGGTAGCATCATGCTTTGGGGGTGTTTTTCTGCACATGGGACAGGGCGACTGCACTGTTTTAAGGAGAGGATGACCGGGGCCATGTATTGCGAGATTTTTTGGCAACAACCTCCTTCCCTCAGTCAGAGCATTGAAGATGGGTCGAGGCTGGGTCTTCCAACATGACAATGACCCGAAGCGCACAGCCAGGATAACCAAGGAGTGGCTCTGTAAGAAGCATATCAAGGTTCTGGCGTGGCCTAGCCAGTCTCCAGACCTAAACCCAATAGAGAATCTTTGGAGGGAGCTCAAACTCCGTGTTTCTCAGCGACAGGCCAGAAACCTGACTGATCTAGAGAAGATCTGTGTGGAGGAGTGGGCCAAAATCCCTCCTGCAGTGTGTGCAAACCTGGTGAAAAACTACAGGAAACGTTTGACCTCTGTAATTGCAAACAAAGGCTACTGTACCAAATATTAACATTGATTTTCTCAGGTGTTCAAATACTTAATTTCAGCTGTATCATACAAATAAATAGTTAAAAAATCATACATTGTGATTTCTGGATTTTTAAAAAAAAAAAATTTTTTAGATTATGTCTCTCACGGTGGACATGCACCTACGATGACAAATTCAGACCCCTCCATGATTTCTAAGTTGGAGAACTTGCAAAATAGCAGGGTGTTCAAATACTTGTTTTCCTCACTGTTTATATATGCTGCCACTTGGTAATATTATAAGAAAACATGACATTAGTTCCCACTGTTATGCCGGTGAGACTCAGTTATATATTTCAGCACGACCAGATGAAATCTCTAAATTATCCAAGCTAACAGAGTGTTATTAAAGATATAAAATATTGGATGACCTGTAATTTTCTCCTCCTAAATTCAGATAAGACTGAGGTATTACTTATTGGACCAAAAACTGGTACACAGAATCTCTTAAATTATAATTGACATTTAGAAGGACGTACTGTTACTTCATCTGCTACAGTTAAAGACTTGGGTGTTCTATTAGACAGCAACTTGTCTTTTGAAAAAAATCATATTTCAAATACTATAAAAACAGCCTTCCTCCACCTCAGAAACATCGCTAAGCTACGAAACATGCTATCTGTCTCTGATGCAGAAAAGTTAGTTTATGCATTTATGACCTCTAGACTAGATTACTGTAATGCACTACTAGCTGGCTGTCCTGCCTCCTCAATAAACAAGCTACAATTAGTCCAAAATGCAGCTGCTAGAGTTCTTACTAGTTCAAGAAAATATGATCAACACCAATTCTAACATCTCTACACTGGTTACCTGTTAAGTTTCGTATAGATCAATTATAAAGTATTGCTACTGACCTATAAGGCCCTAAATGGTTTAGCTCCTGTGTATTTAACTGATCTTCTATCGCCTTTATAACCCATCACGATCTTTAAGATCACTAAACTCTGGGCTTCTGGTAATACAGAGGATATCCAAGTCAACTAAAGGAGGAAGAACGTTTTCATATTTGGCACCTAAACTATGGGCTAGCCTTCCTAATAATGTTCGGGGCTAAGACTCAATCCTCCAGTTTAAATCTAGATTAAAGACGCATCTCTTTCATTCACATGATGCATCTCCTAACCTTGTACTCTGTAGTTGTATCAATGCACATGATCATCTTTACTTAATGCCTTGAACAGCAGCTACGCTAATTATTTTTCTGTTCTGTTTTATCTCGCGACGCCCATCCCGAGGTAACTAGAGAGTCCGTCAGCTCCAGTCTGGATCCAGCTTCTCGTAAAGACTTCAGATGACCACCACCTGTGAAGAGACGACTCAACTCCTGCGAGGACTTCAGATGACACAGCCCTGCATCAACACACACACACGCACTCATGCTCATCTCTATACCCTATTCATTAACAACATGTACTCTTATTTCTGTGCCATAGTTATTGTATTGATTGATAATAGATAGTTAGCTAATCTGTGTGCTTTGTATATGTGCATTTCTGAAATGCATAACATGTACAAATCAATTTCAATTGTAATGTAGATGCATTTTCTGTGAAGCTGCTTTGAAACGATATGTATCGTGAAAAGCGCTATACAAATCAATTTGAATTGAATTGAATTGAATAAATCTGTTAATCAACCTCAGTCCTGATCAAAACTACTAAATGTTTACAAAAAAAAAAAAAAATCTGGATTTTTTACTCTTTAATTGCCAAATTCACAAATGATGTCACTGATTGGGGGGGAAACAACAAAATTACTAATTTTATTGTTTTAACCTTTCCTCGCAGTCTTGGACATGTGAAAGATTAGTATCAACAGTGGCTTTGATGCATTGTTAGTTTTTGTGCAGCATCAGATTTAATTTTTTCTCTCCCTCATTTATATGCTGTTATACTCCATATAAAAGCCAGAAACTAAGCTTCTTTTTTTTGTTGCACAGGTCTATCTAAAGGGTTAATGGTGCCACCTGGTGATCAACAGTAAAAATGACACATTTTACCTCTGCCCAACAGGGAAAACCACCAACAATCAGAATGCATGATTAAATACGGAAGAATGCATATATATATATATCCAGTCCACAATCACTTTTTATATTGAAAATAAGTGATTTTTGTGTGGGTTTTTCTTCTTCCCCAAATCACTGTCAATTAAAGAGTACAAATCCTGGATTTAAAGAAAAAAAACCCACATTTAGTAGTTTTGATCAGGACTGAGGCTGATTAATCGATTCATGCAACAAAAACAAAAAAAATTGGGATTTTTTTTATCTGACTGATGTTATTAATTTTGAGGAGTACAGAATGTTTATTGTGCAAGTGAGAGAAATAAATGCTGACATTTAGTCTAGAACTACAATAAGCATGATGTTTCCGCACAACGCCTCTGCACTTATTTTTGTCAACATGGGGGCAGGAGAGCTGTCAATGAAATGAATGTGGAAAAAGTAAGTTGGATATTTAGTTGTAAATTTGAAAAGTAATGCCGTTACTCTACTAGTTAGTTGTAAAAAGTAATATTATGTTGTAAGTCAAGTTGGTTATAATGCAATGTCACCCCCAACAGTGACACTTGGTGGTGGCTGCTGGGATTGAACCAGCAACCTTCTGCACATGAGTTCTATGGTATAGACCACTGGACCACCATCACACCCCCTTTAATTATGCTTTATATAATAAAAGGCAATGAGAGAAACAAAATTCGTCCCCTCACAGTTGTCATGAAGAGCAAAATGAGATATATAGACCAAAACCACAATTTGTACCAGGCTGTAAACATGTTTTTTCTTTCTTTCTTTCTACTGTAAAGATGGGCATTTTAACATGGGGCTCAATGATGAGATTCTGCTCCCTTTTGGAGCCTGTCCCTAGCGGCCAGTCGATGAATTGCAGTCTGGGTCACTTCCGTATTGGCTTCATGGCCGGGGGGAGGTTGCCTCGTTGCCGCTGGGTGTAGGTGAATCCGCCTGTGATGCCATCAAGTGCACTGCAGCGCTTGCCGCTGATATCCCGGACTAAAAGAACCGTCTTGAACAGATCTGTCTCTCGCAAGTTATTACAGTTGGTGTGTTTTGTTGTTTAATCACAACGATCGCGTTATTGGAGCTGTTGAGAATCGGATCTATTGAATTTACATTACATCCACTTCTGCCGAAATACATGAAAGTAAGTGGCCGGTGAACTGGGAGAAGAATAGAGGAAACTTTAAAGTTACTTACACAATGTGTATCTGATATGAATAAAACTCGTTGTCTAAGTATAATGGAACAGGGGTTGTTTTTACTGCTTTTATAGACATCGGCATGTATTTTACAAACTCTACACCTGTATTGGTTTGCTGCTACTTATGTATATTTAATAAATGTCTGAAACCTATAATAAACACGCGGTTGAAAACCGTGGATAGTTGTTGTATATGTGACGAGCGCGTCTGTCGCTGGCCCAGCGCCAACTAGTCAGCGAGTCAACGCGGCGCGAGAGCGTTTGGATTTAGGAGTTGATCGCATGGTGCGCCGACCCCTCTAACCACAGCAGTGTGGGACCAGCCCCAAGACTAGTCGGACATGTGTGGTAGTACACTCGAAAGAGTTGAACTAACTTCACAAAAGCTAAAGAATCTTTGTCCATTTTTCTGCTTCGTATTCGTCATCACTACGCTTGCGCCAATAGCGAGGCTGCGTGTTTGCATAAGCCGCAAAGCATTATGGGTAATAGGACCGTTGTGGATTTGAAAACGGCATATTAAGCAAATAAACGTAGAATTTGCATTCCTGTTATGTTTCATATGTCTATATTTGATTGGTGCAAGTATATCAAACGTGTAAAAGTCGCAGGCTAAGTTGTATGTTACCGTCAACGAGAAACAGAGCTAATTACCGGGGTTTATATACTCGGCGAAAATACAATGTGTTCTGGTAAGGGACTTTATGCAGATGCATCAGGACCCCCACGTTCTCCCTGCAAGCAAATATGGATGGGATAGCGCAAATCTCCTTGCTTGTATGATGGATGATCTGGCCTGTCCTCTCCCTTACCTTTTGTATTTAAATACATACGCATTTATTTTATTTTATTAAATTAGCTACAGTTAAAATCATTCGGGTGAGAGAGTTCATGCTGTTGCAGCCGGACCACATGCACACGTCGCAGGTGTTGTCCCTCTCCCTTACATTATAAAATAACTCTTAAATAATTACTGTGTTTTTTTGCTTGCTGCCAGAGCAACATTTCTCATTTGAATTCGACCTGATGCTCTAAAACAGTGGTTCTCAAACTTTTTATACCAAGTACCACCATAATGACCAACATTAAAATACAGTAGTGTAGTAGGCCTTACTATTCAGCTACAGCTCTGCACAGTTCAAAAAAGAGGCAGTTCCATCCTAATAGGAATATTTTTTTGTTGTCAGCCACTTTAACACTGTAAATGCACAGTTTGTACATTAACACTGCACTGTGCTTACATACAGGTAAATCAAATAATTAAATAATGATTAAATTAAATTGTGTTAATCTAAAAGTTTAATTAAAACTGTAATGTACTTAAATGTAAAAAAAAAAAAAAAACTTTACTCAAATAAAGATACAATTAAAATGTATTGTTTTAACATTAATTTATATTTAAAGTCAAAATTCAATATTTGTTCTGAGTTTGTCACACCACAGAAAAAATGTATCATTAAATGTGTGCCAAATTTAAATTATAAACACTGTCTGCGCTGAAACCACGCCCACTAGCGGGAAAGCAGCGGTAAGAAGCACACAAGACAACTGGCCACCACTGGCACGAACTGCAATGATGGCACCAGATGTTGGCGGGACGGGCGGATGAAGTCCTGTGTCAGTCCGGCAGCGGATTATCAGTGAATCCCAGTTGTCTCCGATGAACGTTTGTAAAACTATCCGGTGTAAAACGATCACTGCAGAGGCAGGTGTTGGTGGTGTTCAAGGTAGCTGTTCACAAAATGAATCCACCTCTTCTTGATATCAGCGATTTGGATTTATAAGCTTTTTATAGGTTTTACAGTTAGGTAATATGCATTTACACGATGAAGGCATAACTAGCTAGCTAACTGTAGGCTGTAGTAACTAACGGTAGTGACAGCAACGCGCGATTGAACGGGCGACCTGATGCGAATGACGTTAGTTGTTATGGTGTTAGGGGAGGGGCCAGGCTCAGTGGCTGCAGTGCGTCATCGAGCCACCTTTTTAGTACAACACAGTTCACAGTGTTTGTAACGTGTTTCAGCAATACATTTCTAACATTTATAATGTGTTTAGTACAGAAACAAATTTTAGAATCGTCTTTACAGCGACTTTAATTTAGTGATTCCTCTGCATACCACTAGAGGGAGCCTGAGTACCACACTTTGAGAACCACTGCTCTAAAATAAAGTTTATAAAAGCTATATGGACATATTTAAAAAAAAATATATATATATATATATTAAAAATAACAATAACTATTAACCCTTGAGCATTGTTCAAATTCACGACCCTTTCGTTATGTTTGGGATGGCAAAAGTCCACTAAATTAAACTGCTGTAAAAATGTATCAGATGAATATTTTTTTCTTTTCTTTTTTGCATAAATGTTTTTTTCTCCACCCGACTTCTCGAGACGGAACGCGACGCTGTGATCACCGTTGTCCGGCATGTACATGCCGCCTCGGCTAAAGGTAAGGTGCGCAGTCACTGTTTTCCTGGTGCTCGTGTTCTCGATGCCGCTGCGCAGGTACCGGCAATTATGAATGGCGACGAGAGCATCGGTGCTGTTGTGCTTCACGCGGGGCTGAACGACACCAGGCTGCGGCAGACGGAGGTTCTGAAGACAGACTTCAGGAGCCGGATCGAGACTGTACGCAGAACATCACCCGCGACGAGGATCGTCGTGTCCGGACCGCTTCCCACATACAGACGAGGGCATGAAAGGTTCAGTAGACTATTTGCTCTAAATGAATGGTTATTGTCTCTTTGTAAATAATTGGAATCTTTTCTGGGAGCGGCCAAGGCTTTTCCGTGCTGATGGCCTGCACCCCGGCAGGATCGGCGCGGATCTTCTGTCCGACAACATCTCCTAGACGCTACGCACCGTATGACTAGTAAGTCAAACTACACTTGACAGTTCTTGTTCTGTAGTGCATTGTGTAGAAACTGTGTCTGTTCCACGAATATTTAGGTCAAAATCCTCAATAGGATCTAGAGAAAATCTGATCATTATCAAACCAGATAATCTTGAAAGAAATGAACAAAAACATTCTCTAAAACTAGGTCTCCTTAACATTCGATCGCTCGCACCTAAAGCAGTTATTGTAAATGAAATGATCACAGATAATAGCTTTAATTTACTATGTCTGACTGAAACCTGGCTTAAACCTAATGACTATTACAGACCTATTTCAAATCTTCCATTTCTGTCTAAAATACCAGAAAAAATGGTGTCTGCTCAATTATGCTCTTACTTGCAAGAAAACGTTACCGATGAAAAATTTCAGTCTGGATTCAGAGCCCATCATAGCACAGAAACTGCGCTCGTTAAAATCACAAATGACTTACTCTTAGCTGCTGACCAAGGCTCAATACTAGTTTTACTTGATCTTAGTTCAGCATTCGACACCATAGATCATAAAATACTCTTAGATCGTCTACAAAATTACACTGGCATTCAGGGATGGGCATTAAAGTGGTTTAGATCGTATCTATCAGAGCGTTACCAATTTGTCTATTTAAACAGGGAACAGTCTAAGATAACGTCTGTAAATTATGGAGTGCCGCAAGGATCTGTGTTAGGCCCTCTGTTTTTTCTCAATATATATATATATATATATATATATATATATATATATATATATATATATATATATATATATACAGTGAGGAAAGTAAGTATTTGAACACCCTGCTATTTTGCAAGTTCTCCCACTTAGAAATCATGGAGGGGTCTGAAATTGTCATCGTAGGTGCATGTCCACTGTGAGAGACATAATCTCTGAAAAAAAAAAAAATCCAGAAATCACAATGTATGATTTTTTTTTTTTTTTACTATTTATTTGTATGATACAGCTGCAAATAAGTATTTGAACACCTGTCTATCAGCTAGAATTCTGACCCTCAAAGAGCTGTTAGTCTGCCTTTAAAATGTCCACCTCCACTCCATTTATTATCCTAAATTAGATGCACCTGTTTGAGGTCGTTAGCTGCATAAAGACACCTGTCCACCCCATAGAATCAGTAAGAATCCAACTACTAACATGGCCAAGACCAAAGAGCTGTCCGAAGACACTAGAGTCAAAATTGTACTCCTCCAAAAGGCTGGAAAGGGCTACGGGGAAATTGCCAAGCAGCTTGGTGAAAAAAGGTCCACTGTTGGAGCAATCATTAGAAAATGGAAGAAGCTAAACATGACTGTCAATCTCCCTCGGACTGGGGCTCCATGCAAGATCTCACCTCGTGGGGTCTCAATGATCCTAAGAAAGGTGAGAAATCAGCCCAGAACTACACGGGAGGAGCTGGTCAATGACCTGAAAAGAGCTGGGACCACCGTTTCCAAGGTTACTGTTGGTAATACACTAAGACGTCATGGTTTGAAATCATGCATGGCACGGAAGGTTCCCCTGCTTAAACCAGCACATGTCCAGGCCCGTCTTAAGTTTGCCAATGACCATTTGGATGATCCAGAGGAGTCATGGGAGAAAGTCATGTGGTCAGATGAGACCAAAATAGAACTTTTTGGTCATAATTCCACTAAACGTGTTTGGAGGAAGAAGAATGATGATGAGTACCATCCCAAGAACACCATCCCTACTGTGAAGCACGGGGGTGGTAGCATCATGCTTTGGGGGTGTTTTTCTGCACATGGGACAGGGCGACTGCACTGTTTTAAGGAGAGGATGACCGGGGCCATGTATTGCGAGATTTTTTGGCAACAACCTCCTTCCCTCAGTCAGAGCATTGAAGATGGGTCGAGGCTGGGTCTTCCAACATGACAATGACCCGAAGCGCACAGCCAGGATAACCAAGGAGTGGCTCTGTAAGAAGCATATCAAGGTTCTGGCGTGGCCTAGCCAGTCTCCAGACCTAAACCCAATAGAGAATCTTTGGAGGGAGCTCAAACTCCGTGTTTCTCAGCGACAGGCCAGAAACCTGACTGATCTAGAGAAGATCTGTGTGGAGGAGTGGGCCAAAATCCCTCCTGCAGTGTGTGCAAACCTGGTGAAAAACTACAGGAAACGTTTGACCTCTGTAATTGCAAACAAAGGCTACTGTACCAAATATTAACATTGATTTTCTCAGGTGTTCAAATACTTAATTTCAGCTGTATCATACAAATAAATAGTTAAAAAATCATACATTGTGATTTCTGGATTTTTAAAAAAAAAAAATTTTTTAGATTATGTCTCTCACGGTGGACATGCACCTACGATGACAAATTCAGACCCCTCCATGATTTCTAAGTTGGAGAACTTGCAAAATAGCAGGGTGTTCAAATACTTGTTTTCCTCACTGTTTATATATGCTGCCACTTGGTAATATTATAAGAAAACATGACATTAGTTCCCACTGTTATGCCGGTGAGACTCAGTTATATATTTCAGCACGACCAGATGAAATCTCTAAATTATCCAAGCTAACAGAGTGTTATTAAAGATATAAAATATTGGATGACCTGTAATTTTCTCCTCCTAAATTCAGATAAGACTGAGGTATTACTTATTGGACCAAAAACTGGTACACAGAATCTCTTAAATTATAATTGACATTTAGAAGGACGTACTGTTACTTCATCTGCTACAGTTAAAGACTTGGGTGTTCTATTAGACAGCAACTTGTCTTTTGAAAAAAATCATATTTCAAATACTATAAAAACAGCCTTCCTCCACCTCAGAAACATCGCTAAGCTACGAAACATGCTATCTGTCTCTGATGCAGAAAAGTTAGTTTATGCATTTATGACCTCTAGACTAGATTACTGTAATGCACTACTAGCTGGCTGTCCTGCCTCCTCAATAAACAAGCTACAATTAGTCCAAAATGCAGCTGCTAGAGTTCTTACTAGTTCAAGAAAATATGATCAACACCAATTCTAACATCTCTACACTGGTTACCTGTTAAGTTTCGTATAGATCAATTATAAAGTATTGCTACTGACCTATAAGGCCCTAAATGGTTTAGCTCCTGTGTATTTAACTGATCTTCTATCGCCTTTATAACCCATCACGATCTTTAAGATCACTAAACTCTGGGCTTCTGGTAATACAGAGGATATCCAAGTCAACTAAAGGAGGAAGAACGTTTTCATATTTGGCACCTAAACTATGGGCTAGCCTTCCTAATAATGTTCGGGGCTAAGACTCAATCCTCCAGTTTAAATCTAGATTAAAGACGCATCTCTTTCATTCACATGATGCATCTCCTAACCTTGTACTCTGTAGTTGTATCAATGCACATGATCATCTTTACTTAATGCCTTGAACAGCAGCTACGCTAATTATTTTTCTGTTCTGTTTTATCTCGCGACGCCCATCCCGAGGTAACTAGAGAGTCCGTCAGCTCCAGTCTGGATCCAGCTTCTCGTAAAGACTTCAGATGACCACCACCTGTGAAGAGACGACTCAACTCCTGCGAGGACTTCAGATGACACAGCCCTGCATCAACACACACACACGCACTCATGCTCATCTCTATACCCTATTCATTAACAACATGTACTCTTATTTCTGTGCCATAGTTATTGTATTGATTGATAATAGATAGTTAGCTAATCTGTGTGCTTTGTATATGTGCATTTCTGAAATGCATAACATGTACAAATCAATTTCAATTGTAATGTAGATGCATTTTCTGTGAAGCTGCTTTGAAACGATATGTATCGTGAAAAGCGCTATACAAATCAATTTGAATTGAATTGAATTGAATAAATCTGTTAATCAACCTCAGTCCTGATCAAAACTACTAAATGTTTACAAAAAAAAAAAAAAATCTGGATTTTTTACTCTTTAATTGCCAAATTCACAAATGATGTCACTGATTGGGGGGGGAAACAACAAAATTACTAATTTTATTGTTTTAACCTTTCCTCGCAGTCTTGGACATGTGAAAGATTAGTATCAACAGTGGCTTTGATGCATTGTTAGTTTTTGTGCAGCATCAGATTTAATTTTTTCTCTCCCTCATTTATATGCTGTTATACTCCATATAAAAGCCAGAAACTAAGCTTCTTTTTTTTGTTGCACAGGTCTATCTAAAGGGTTAATGGTGCCACCTGGTGATCAACAGTAAAAATGACACATTTTACCTCTGCCCAACAGGGAAAACCACCAACAATCAGAATGCATGATTAAATACGGAAGAATGCATATATATATATATCCAGTCCACAATCACTTTTTATATTGAAAATAAGTGATTTTTGTGTGGGTTTTTCTTCTTCCCCAAATCACTGTCAATTAAAGAGTACAAATCCTGGATTTAAAGAAAAAAAACCCACATTTAGTAGTTTTGATCAGGACTGAGGCTGATTAATCGATTCATGCAACAAAAACAAAAAAAATTGGGATTTTTTTTATCTGACTGATGTTATTAATTTTGAGGAGTACAGAATGTTTATTGTGCAAGTGAGAGAAATAAATGCTGACATTTAGTCTAGAACTACAATAAGCATGATGTTTCCGCACAACGCCTCTGCACTTATTTTTGTCAACATGGGGGCAGGAGAGCTGTCAATGAAATGAATGTGGAAAAAGTAAGTTGGATATTTAGTTGTAAATTTGAAAAGTAATGCCGTTACTCTACTAGTTAGTTGTAAAAAGTAATATTATGTTGTAAGTCAAGTTGGTTATAATGCAATGTCACCCCCAACAGTGACACTTGGTGGTGGCTGCTGGGATTGAACCAGCAACCTTCTGCACATGAGTTCTATGGTATAGACCACTGGACCACCATCACACCCCCTTTAATTATGCTTTATATAATAAAAGGCAATGAGAGAAACAAAATTCGTCCCCTCACAGTTGTCATGAAGAGCAAAATGAGATATATAGACCAAAACCACAATTTGTACCAGGCTGTAAACATGTTTTTTCTTTCTTTCTTTCTACTGTAAAGATGGGCATTTTAACATGGGGCTCAATGATGAGATTCTGCTCCCTTTTGGAGCCTGTCCCTAGCGGCCAGTCGATGAATTGCAGTCTGGGTCACTTCCGTATTGGCTTCATGGCCGGGGGGAGGTTGCCTCGTTGCCGCTGGGTGTAGGTGAATCCGCCTGTGATGCCATCAAGTGCACTGCAGCGCTTGCCGCTGATATCCCGGACTAAAAGAACCGTCTTGAACAGATCTGTCTCTCGCAAGTTATTACAGTTGGTGTGTTTTGTTGTTTAATCACAACGATCGCGTTATTGGAGCTGTTGAGAATCGGATCTATTGAATTTACATTACATCCACTTCTGCCGAAATACATGAAAGTAAGTGGCCGGTGAACTGGGAGAAGAATAGAGGAAACTTTAAAGTTACTTACACAATGTGTATCTGATATGAATAAAACTCGTTGTCTAAGTATAATGGAACAGGGGTTGTTTTTACTGCTTTTATAGACATCGGCATGTATTTTACAAACTCTACACCTGTATTGGTTTGCTGCTACTTATGTATATTTAATAAATGTCTGAAACCTATAATAAACACGCGGTTGAAAACCGTGGATAGTTGTTGTATATGTGACGAGCGCGTCTGTCGCTGGCCCAGCGCCAACTAGTCAGCGAGTCAACGCGGCGCGAGAGCGTTTGGATTTAGGAGTTGATCGCATGGTGCGCCGACCCCTCTAACCACAGCAGTGTGGGACCAGCCCCAAGACTAGTCGGACATGTGTGGTAGTACACTCGAAAGAGTTGAACTAACTTCACAAAAGCTAAAGAATCTTTGTCCATTTTTCTGCTTCGTATTCGTCATCACTACGCTTGCGCCAATAGCGAGGCTGCGTGTTTGCATAAGCCGCAAAGCATTATGGGTAATAGGACCGTTGTGGATTTGAAAACGGCATATTAAGCAAATAAACGTAGAATTTGCATTCCTGTTATGTTTCATATGTCTATATTTGATTGGTGCAAGTATATCAAACGTGTAAAAGTCGCAGGCTAAGTTGTATGTTACCGTCAACGAGAAACAGAGCTAATTACCGGGGTTTATATACTCGGCGAAAATACAATGTGTTCTGGTAAGGGACTTTATGCAGATGCATCAGGACCCCCACGTTCTCCCTGCAAGCAAATATGGATGGGATAGCGCAAATCTCCTTGCTTGTATGATGGATGATCTGGCCTGTCCTCTCCCTTACCTTTTGTATTTAAATACATACGCATTTATTTTATTTTATTAAATTAGCTACAGTTAAAATCATTCGGGTGAGAGAGTTCATGCTGTTGCAGCCGGACCACATGCACACGTCGCAGGTGTTGTCCCTCTCCCTTACATTATAAAATAACTCTTAAATAATTACTGTGTTTTTTTGCTTGCTGCCAGAGCAACATTTCTCATTTGAATTCGACCTGATGCTCTAAAACAGTGGTTCTCAAACTTTTTATACCAAGTACCACCATAATGACCAACATTAAAATACAGTAGTGTAGTAGGCCTTACTATTCAGCTACAGCTCTGCACAGTTCAAAAAAGAGGCAGTTCCATCCTAATAGGAATATTTTTTTGTTGTCAGCCACTTTAACACTGTAAATGCACAGTTTGTACATTAACACTGCACTGTGCTTACATACAGGTAAATCAAATAATTAAATAATGATTAAATTAAATTGTGTTAATCTAAAAGTTTAATTAAAACTGTAATGTACTTAAATGTAAAAAAAAAAAAAAAACTTTACTCAAATAAAGATACAATTAAAATGTATTGTTTTAACATTAATTTATATTTAAAGTCAAAATTCAATATTTGTTCTGAGTTTGTCACACCACAGAAAAAATGTATCATTAAATGTGTGCCAAATTTAAATTATAAACACTGTCTGCGCTGAAACCACGCCCACTAGCGGGAAAGCAGCGGTAAGAAGCACACAAGACAACTGGCCACCACTGGCACGAACTGCAATGATGGCACCAGATGTTGGCGGGACGGGCGGATGAAGTCCTGTGTCAGTCCGGCAGCGGATTATCAGTGAATCCCAGTTGTCTCCGATGAACGTTTGTAAAACTATCCGGTGTAAAACGATCACTGCAGAGGCAGGTGTTGGTGGTGTTCAAGGTAGCTGTTCACAAAATGAATCCACCTCTTCTTGATATCAGCGATTTGGATTTATAAGCTTTTTATAGGTTTTACAGTTAGGTAATATGCATTTACACGATGAAGGCATAACTAGCTAGCTAACTGTAGGCTGTAGTAACTAACGGTAGTGACAGCAACGCGCGATTGAACGGGCGACCTGATGCGAATGACGTTAGTTGTTATGGTGTTAGGGGAGGGGCCAGGCTCAGTGGCTGCAGTGCGTCATCGAGCCACCTTTTTAGTACAACACAGTTCACAGTGTTTGTAACGTGTTTCAGCAATACATTTCTAACATTTATAATGTGTTTAGTACAGAAACAAATTTTAGAATCGTCTTTACAGCGACTTTAATTTAGTGATTCCTCTGCATACCACTAGAGGGAGCCTGAGTACCACACTTTGAGAACCACTGCTCTAAAATAAAGTTTATAAAAGCTATATGGACATATTTAAAAAAAAAAATATATATATATATATTAAAAATAACAATAACTATTAACCCTTGAGCATTGTTCAAATTCACGACCCTTTCGTTATGTTTGGGATGGCAAAAGTCCACTAAATTAAACTGCTGTAAAAATGTATCAGATGAATATTTTTTTCTTTTCTTTTTTGCATAAATGTTTTTTTCTCCACCCGACTTCTCGAGACGGAACGCGACGCTGTGATCACCGTTGTCCGGCATGTACATGCCGCCTCGGCTAAAGGTAAGGTGCGCAGTCACTGTTTTCCTGGTGCTCGTGTTCTCGATGCCGCTGCGCAGGTACCGGCAATTATGAATGGCGACGAGAGCATCGGTGCTGTTGTGCTTCACGCGGGGCTGAACGACACCAGGCTGCGGCAGACGGAGGTTCTGAAGACAGACTTCAGGAGCCGGATCGAGACTGTACGCAGAACATCACCCGCGACGAGGATCGTCGTGTCCGGACCGCTTCCCACATACAGACGAGGGCATGAAAGGTTCAGTAGACTATTTGCTCTAAATGAATGGTTATTGTCTCTTTGTAAATAATTGGAATCTTTTCTGGGAGCGGCCAAGGCTTTTCCGTGCTGATGGCCTGCACCCCGGCAGGATCGGCGCGGATCTTCTGTCCGACAACATCTCCTAGACGCTACGCACCGTATGACTAGTAAGTCAAACTACACTTGACAGTTCTTGTTCTGTAGTGCATTGTGTAGAAACTGTGTCTGTTCCACGAATATTTAGGTCAAAATCCTCAATAGGATCTAGAGAAAATCTGATCATTATCAAACCAGATAATCTTGAAAGAAATGAACAAAAACATTCTCTAAAACTAGGTCTCCTTAACATTCGATCGCTCGCACCTAAAGCAGTTATTGTAAATGAAATGATCACAGATAATAGCTTTAATTTACTATGTCTGACTGAAACCTGGCTTAAACCTAATGACTATTACAGACCTATTTCAAATCTTCCATTTCTGTCTAAAATACCAGAAAAAATGGTGTCTGCTCAATTATGCTCTTACTTGCAAGAAAACGTTACCGATGAAAAATTTCAGTCTGGATTCAGAGCCCATCATAGCACAGAAACTGCGCTCGTTAAAATCACAAATGACTTACTCTTAGCTGCTGACCAAGGCTCAATACTAGTTTTACTTGATCTTAGTTCAGCATTCGACACCATAGATCATAAAATACTCTTAGATCGTCTACAAAATTACACTGGCATTCAGGGATGGGCATTAAAGTGGTTTAGATCGTATCTATCAGAGCGTTACCAATTTGTCTATTTAAACAGGGAACAGTCTAAGATAACGTCTGTAAATTATGGAGTGCCGCAAGGATCTGTGTTAGGCCCTCTGTTTTTTCTCAATATATATATATATATATATATATATATATATATATATATATATATATATATATATATATATATACAGTGAGGAAAGTAAGTATTTGAACACCCTGCTATTTTGCAAGTTCTCCCACTTAGAAATCATGGAGGGGTCTGAAATTGTCATCGTAGGTGCATGTCCACTGTGAGAGACATAATCTCTGAAAAAAAAAAAAATCCAGAAATCACAATGTATGATTTTTTTTTTTTTTTACTATTTATTTGTATGATACAGCTGCAAATAAGTATTTGAACACCTGTCTATCAGCTAGAATTCTGACCCTCAAAGAGCTGTTAGTCTGCCTTTAAAATGTCCACCTCCACTCCATTTATTATCCTAAATTAGATGCACCTGTTTGAGGTCGTTAGCTGCATAAAGACACCTGTCCACCCCATAGAATCAGTAAGAATCCAACTACTAACATGGCCAAGACCAAAGAGCTGTCCGAAGACACTAGAGTCAAAATTGTACTCCTCCAAAAGGCTGGAAAGGGCTACGGGGAAATTGCCAAGCAGCTTGGTGAAAAAAGGTCCACTGTTGGAGCAATCATTAGAAAATGGAAGAAGCTAAACATGACTGTCAATCTCCCTCGGACTGGGGCTCCATGCAAGATCTCACCTCGTGGGGTCTCAATGATCCTAAGAAAGGTGAGAAATCAGCCCAGAACTACACGGGAGGAGCTGGTCAATGACCTGAAAAGAGCTGGGACCACCGTTTCCAAGGTTACTGTTGGTAATACACTAAGACGTCATGGTTTGAAATCATGCATGGCACGGAAGGTTCCCCTGCTTAAACCAGCACATGTCCAGGCCCGTCTTAAGTTTGCCAATGACCATTTGGATGATCCAGAGGAGTCATGGGAGAAAGTCATGTGGTCAGATGAGACCAAAATAGAACTTTTTGGTCATAATTCCACTAAACGTGTTTGGAGGAAGAAGAATGATGATGAGTACCATCCCAAGAACACCATCCCTACTGTGAAGCACGGGGGTGGTAGCATCATGCTTTGGGGGTGTTTTTCTGCACATGGGACAGGGCGACTGCACTGTTTTAAGGAGAGGATGACCGGGGCCATGTATTGCGAGATTTTTTGGCAACAACCTCCTTCCCTCAGTCAGAGCATTGAAGATGGGTCGAGGCTGGGTCTTCCAACATGACAATGACCCGAAGCGCACAGCCAGGATAACCAAGGAGTGGCTCTGTAAGAAGCATATCAAGGTTCTGGCGTGGCCTAGCCAGTCTCCAGACCTAAACCCAATAGAGAATCTTTGGAGGGAGCTCAAACTCCGTGTTTCTCAGCGACAGGCCAGAAACCTGACTGATCTAGAGAAGATCTGTGTGGAGGAGTGGGCCAAAATCCCTCCTGCAGTGTGTGCAAACCTGGTGAAAAACTACAGGAAACGTTTGACCTCTGTAATTGCAAACAAAGGCTACTGTACCAAATATTAACATTGATTTTCTCAGGTGTTCAAATACTTAATTTCAGCTGTATCATACAAATAAATAGTTAAAAAATCATACATTGTGATTTCTGGATTTTTAAAAAAAAAAATTTTTTTAGATTATGTCTCTCACGGTGGACATGCACCTACGATGACAAATTCAGACCCCTCCATGATTTCTAAGTTGGAGAACTTGCAAAATAGCAGGGTGTTCAAATACTTGTTTTCCTCACTGTTTATATATGCTGCCACTTGGTAATATTATAAGAAAACATGACATTAGTTCCCACTGTTATGCCGGTGAGACTCAGTTATATATTTCAGCACGACCAGATGAAATCTCTAAATTATCCAAGCTAACAGAGTGTTATTAAAGATATAAAATATTGGATGACCTGTAATTTTCTCCTCCTAAATTCAGATAAGACTGAGGTATTACTTATTGGACCAAAAACTGGTACACAGAATCTCTTAAATTATAATTGACATTTAGAAGGACGTACTGTTACTTCATCTGCTACAGTTAAAGACTTGGGTGTTCTATTAGACAGCAACTTGTCTTTTGAAAAAAATCATATTTCAAATACTATAAAAACAGCCTTCCTCCACCTCAGAAACATCGCTAAGCTACGAAACATGCTATCTGTCTCTGATGCAGAAAAGTTAGTTTATGCATTTATGACCTCTAGACTAGATTACTGTAATGCACTACTAGCTGGCTGTCCTGCCTCCTCAATAAACAAGCTACAATTAGTCCAAAATGCAGCTGCTAGAGTTCTTACTAGTTCAAGAAAATATGATCAACACCAATTCTAACATCTCTACACTGGTTACCTGTTAAGTTTCGTATAGATCAATTATAAAGTATTGCTACTGACCTATAAGGCCCTAAATGGTTTAGCTCCTGTGTATTTAACTGATCTTCTATCGCCTTTATAACCCATCACGATCTTTAAGATCACTAAACTCTGGGCTTCTGGTAATACAGAGGATATCCAAGTCAACTAAAGGAGGAAGAACGTTTTCATATTTGGCACCTAAACTATGGGCTAGCCTTCCTAATAATGTTCGGGGCTAAGACTCAATCCTCCAGTTTAAATCTAGATTAAAGACGCATCTCTTTCATTCACATGATGCATCTCCTAACCTTGTACTCTGTAGTTGTATCAATGCACATGATCATCTTTACTTAATGCCTTGAACAGCAGCTACGCTAATTATTTTTCTGTTCTGTTTTATCTCGCGACGCCCATCCCGAGGTAACTAGAGAGTCCGTCAGCTCCAGTCTGGATCCAGCTTCTCGTAAAGACTTCAGATGACCACCACCTGTGAAGAGACGACTCAACTCCTGCGAGGACTTCAGATGACACAGCCCTGCATCAACACACACACACGCACTCATGCTCATCTCTATACCCTATTCATTAACAACATGTACTCTTATTTCTGTGCCATAGTTATTGTATTGATTGATAATAGATAGTTAGCTAATCTGTGTGCTTTGTATATGTGCATTTCTGAAATGCATAACATGTACAAATCAATTTCAATTGTAATGTAGATGCATTTTCTGTGAAGCTGCTTTGAAACGATATGTATCGTGAAAAGCGCTATACAAATCAATTTGAATTGAATTGAATTGAATAAATCTGTTAATCAACCTCAGTCCTGATCAAAACTACTAAATGTTTACAAAAAAAAAAAAAAATCTGGATTTTTTACTCTTTAATTGCCAAATTCACAAATGATGTCACTGATTGGGGGGGAAACAACAAAATTACTAATTTTATTGTTTTAACCTTTCCTCGCAGTCTTGGACATGTGAAAGATTAGTATCAACAGTGGCTTTGATGCATTGTTAGTTTTTGTGCAGCATCAGATTTAATTTTTTCTCTCCCTCATTTATATGCTGTTATACTCCATATAAAAGCCAGAAACTAAGCTTCTTTTTTTTGTTGCACAGGTCTATCTAAAGGGTTAATGGTGCCACCTGGTGATCAACAGTAAAAATGACACATTTTACCTCTGCCCAACAGGGAAAACCACCAACAATCAGAATGCATGATTAAATACGGAAGAATGCATATATATATATATCCAGTCCACAATCACTTTTTATATTGAAAATAAGTGATTTTTGTGTGGGTTTTTCTTCTTCCCCAAATCACTGTCAATTAAAGAGTACAAATCCTGGATTTAAAGAAAAAAAACCCACATTTAGTAGTTTTGATCAGGACTGAGGCTGATTAATCGATTCATGCAACAAAAACAAAAAAAATTGGGATTTTTTTTATCTGACTGATGTTATTAATTTTGAGGAGTACAGAATGTTTATTGTGCAAGTGAGAGAAATAAATGCTGACATTTAGTCTAGAACTACAATAAGCATGATGTTTCCGCACAACGCCTCTGCACTTATTTTTGTCAACATGGGGGCAGGAGAGCTGTCAATGAAATGAATGTGGAAAAAGTAAGTTGGATATTTAGTTGTAAATTTGAAAAGTAATGCCGTTACTCTACTAGTTAGTTGTAAAAAGTAATATTATGTTGTAAGTCAAGTTGGTTATAATGCAATGTCACCCCCAACAGTGACACTTGGTGGTGGCTGCTGGGATTGAACCAGCAACCTTCTGCACATGAGTTCTATGGTATAGACCACTGGACCACCATCACACCCCCTTTAATTATGCTTTATATAATAAAAGGCAATGAGAGAAACAAAATTCGTCCCCTCACAGTTGTCATGAAGAGCAAAATGAGATATATAGACCAAAACCACAATTTGTACCAGGCTGTAAACATGTTTTTTCTTTCTTTCTTTCTACTGTAAAGATGGGCATTTTAACATGGGGCTCAATGATGAGATTCTGCTCCCTTTTGGAGCCTGTCCCTAGCGGCCAGTCGATGAATTGCAGTCTGGGTCACTTCCGTATTGGCTTCATGGCCGGGGGGAGGTTGCCTCGTTGCCGCTGGGTGTAGGTGAATCCGCCTGTGATGCCATCAAGTGCACTGCAGCGCTTGCCGCTGATATCCCGGACTAAAAGAACCGTCTTGAACAGATCTGTCTCTCGCAAGTTATTACAGTTGGTGTGTTTTGTTGTTTAATCACAACGATCGCGTTATTGGAGCTGTTGAGAATCGGATCTATTGAATTTACATTACATCCACTTCTGCCGAAATACATGAAAGTAAGTGGCCGGTGAACTGGGAGAAGAATAGAGGAAACTTTAAAGTTACTTACACAATGTGTATCTGATATGAATAAAACTCGTTGTCTAAGTATAATGGAACAGGGGTTGTTTTTACTGCTTTTATAGACATCGGCATGTATTTTACAAACTCTACACCTGTATTGGTTTGCTGCTACTTATGTATATTTAATAAATGTCTGAAACCTATAATAAACACGCGGTTGAAAACCGTGGATAGTTGTTGTATATGTGACGAGCGCGTCTGTCGCTGGCCCAGCGCCAACTAGTCAGCGAGTCAACGCGGCGCGAGAGCGTTTGGATTTAGGAGTTGATCGCATGGTGCGCCGACCCCTCTAACCACAGCAGTGTGGGACCAGCCCCAAGACTAGTCGGACATGTGTGGTAGTACACTCGAAAGAGTTGAACTAACTTCACAAAAGCTAAAGAATCTTTGTCCATTTTTCTGCTTCGTATTCGTCATCACTACGCTTGCGCCAATAGCGAGGCTGCGTGTTTGCATAAGCCGCAAAGCATTATGGGTAATAGGACCGTTGTGGATTTGAAAACGGCATATTAAGCAAATAAACGTAGAATTTGCATTCCTGTTATGTTTCATATGTCTATATTTGATTGGTGCAAGTATATCAAACGTGTAAAAGTCGCAGGCTAAGTTGTATGTTACCGTCAACGAGAAACAGAGCTAATTACCGGGGTTTATATACTCGGCGAAAATACAATGTGTTCTGGTAAGGGACTTTATGCAGATGCATCAGGACCCCCACGTTCTCCCTGCAAGCAAATATGGATGGGATAGCGCAAATCTCCTTGCTTGTATGATGGATGATCTGGCCTGTCCTCTCCCTTACCTTTTGTATTTAAATACATACGCATTTATTTTATTTTATTAAATTAGCTACAGTTAAAATCATTCGGGTGAGAGAGTTCATGCTGTTGCAGCCGGACCACATGCACACGTCGCAGGTGTTGTCCCTCTCCCTTACATTATAAAATAACTCTTAAATAATTACTGTGTTTTTTTGCTTGCTGCCAGAGCAACATTTCTCATTTGAATTCGACCTGATGCTCTAAAACAGTGGTTCTCAAACTTTTTATACCAAGTACCACCATAATGACCAACATTAAAATACAGTAGTGTAGTAGGCCTTACTATTCAGCTACAGCTCTGCACAGTTCAAAAAAGAGGCAGTTCCATCCTAATAGGAATATTTTTTTGTTGTCAGCCACTTTAACACTGTAAATGCACAGTTTGTACATTAACACTGCACTGTGCTTACATACAGGTAAATCAAATAATTAAATAATGATTAAATTAAATTGTGTTAATCTAAAAGTTTAATTAAAACTGTAATGTACTTAAATGTAAAAAAAAAAAAAAAACTTTACTCAAATAAAGATACAATTAAAATGTATTGTTTTAACATTAATTTATATTTAAAGTCAAAATTCAATATTTGTTCTGAGTTTGTCACACCACAGAAAAAATGTATCATTAAATGTGTGCCAAATTTAAATTATAAACACTGTCTGCGCTGAAACCACGCCCACTAGCGGGAAAGCAGCGGTAAGAAGCACACAAGACAACTGGCCACCACTGGCACGAACTGCAATGATGGCACCAGATGTTGGCGGGACGGGCGGATGAAGTCCTGTGTCAGTCCGGCAGCGGATTATCAGTGAATCCCAGTTGTCTCCGATGAACGTTTGTAAAACTATCCGGTGTAAAACGATCACTGCAGAGGCAGGTGTTGGTGGTGTTCAAGGTAGCTGTTCACAAAATGAATCCACCTCTTCTTGATATCAGCGATTTGGATTTATAAGCTTTTTATAGGTTTTACAGTTAGGTAATATGCATTTACACGATGAAGGCATAACTAGCTAGCTAACTGTAGGCTGTAGTAACTAACGGTAGTGACAGCAACGCGCGATTGAACGGGCGACCTGATGCGAATGACGTTAGTTGTTATGGTGTTAGGGGAGGGGCCAGGCTCAGTGGCTGCAGTGCGTCATCGAGCCACCTTTTTAGTACAACACAGTTCACAGTGTTTGTAACGTGTTTCAGCAATACATTTCTAACATTTATAATGTGTTTAGTACAGAAACAAATTTTAGAATCGTCTTTACAGCGACTTTAATTTAGTGATTCCTCTGCATACCACTAGAGGGAGCCTGAGTACCACACTTTGAGAACCACTGCTCTAAAATAAAGTTTATAAAAGCTATATGGACATATTTAAAAAAAAAAATATATATATATATATTAAAAATAACAATAACTATTAACCCTTGAGCATTGTTCAAATTCACGACCCTTTCGTTATGTTTGGGATGGCAAAAGTCCACTAAATTAAACTGCTGTAAAAATGTATCAGATGAATATTTTTTTCTTTTCTTTTTTGCATAAATGTTTTTTTCTCCACCCGACTTCTCGAGACGGAACGCGACGCTGTGATCACCGTTGTCCGGCATGTACATGCCGCCTCGGCTAAAGGTAAGGTGCGCAGTCACTGTTTTCCTGGTGCTCGTGTTCTCGATGCCGCTGCGCAGGTACCGGCAATTATGAATGGCGACGAGAGCATCGGTGCTGTTGTGCTTCACGCGGGGCTGAACGACACCAGGCTGCGGCAGACGGAGGTTCTGAAGACAGACTTCAGGAGCCGGATCGAGACTGTACGCAGAACATCACCCGCGACGAGGATCGTCGTGTCCGGACCGCTTCCCACATACAGACGAGGGCATGAAAGGTTCAGTAGACTATTTGCTCTAAATGAATGGTTATTGTCTCTTTGTAAATAATTGGAATCTTTTCTGGGAGCGGCCAAGGCTTTTCCGTGCTGATGGCCTGCACCCCGGCAGGATCGGCGCGGATCTTCTGTCCGACAACATCTCCTAGACGCTACGCACCGTATGACTAGTAAGTCAAACTACACTTGACAGTTCTTGTTCTGTAGTGCATTGTGTAGAAACTGTGTCTGTTCCACGAATATTTAGGTCAAAATCCTCAATAGGATCTAGAGAAAATCTGATCATTATCAAACCAGATAATCTTGAAAGAAATGAACAAAAACATTCTCTAAAACTAGGTCTCCTTAACATTCGATCGCTCGCACCTAAAGCAGTTATTGTAAATGAAATGATCACAGATAATAGCTTTAATTTACTATGTCTGACTGAAACCTGGCTTAAACCTAATGACTATTACAGACCTATTTCAAATCTTCCATTTCTGTCTAAAATACCAGAAAAAATGGTGTCTGCTCAATTATGCTCTTACTTGCAAGAAAACGTTACCGATGAAAAATTTCAGTCTGGATTCAGAGCCCATCATAGCACAGAAACTGCGCTCGTTAAAATCACAAATGACTTACTCTTAGCTGCTGACCAAGGCTCAATACTAGTTTTACTTGATCTTAGTTCAGCATTCGACACCATAGATCATAAAATACTCTTAGATCGTCTACAAAATTACACTTGCATTCAGGGATGGGCATTAAAGTGGTTTAGATCGTATCTATCAGAGCGTTACCAATTTGTCTATTTAAACAGGGAACAGTCTAAGATAACGTCTGTAAATTATGGAGTGCCGCAAGGATCTGTGTTAGGCCCTCTGTTTTTTCTCAATATATATATATATATATATATATATATATATATATATATATATATATATATATATATATATATATATATATATATATATATATACAGTGAGGAAAGTAAGTATTTGAACACCCTGCTATTTTGCAAGTTCTCCCACTTAGAAATCATGGAGGGGTCTGGAATTGTCATCGTAGGTGCATGTCCACTGTGAGAGACATAATCTCTGAAAAAAAAAAAAATCCAGAAATCACAATGTATGATTTTTTTTTTTTTTTACTATTTATTTGTATGATACAGCTGCAAATAAGTATTTGAACACCTGTCTATCAGCTAGAATTCTGACCCTCAAAGAGCTGTTAGTCTGCCTTTAAAATGTCCACCTCCACTCCATTTATTATCCTAAATTAGATGCACCTGTTTGAGGTCGTTAGCTGCATAAAGACACCTGTCCACCCCATAGAATCAGTAAGAATCCAACTACTAACATGGCCAAGACCAAAGAGCTGTCCGAAGACACTAGAGTCAAAATTGTACTCCTCCAAAAGGCTGGAAAGGGCTACGGGGAAATTGCCAAGCAGCTTGGTGAAAAAAGGTCCACTGTTGGAGCAATCATTAGAAAATGGAAGAAGCTAAACATGACTGTCAATCTCCCTCGGACTGGGGCTCCATGCAAGATCTCACCTCGTGGGGTCTCAATGATCCTAAGAAAGGTGAGAAATCAGCCCAGAACTACACGGGAGGAGCTGGTCAATGACCTGAAAAGAGCTGGGACCACCGTTTCCAAGGTTACTGTTGGTAATACACTAAGACGTCATGGTTTGAAATCATGCATGGCACGGAAGGTTCCCCTGCTTAAACCAGCACATGTCCAGGCCCGTCTTAAGTTTGCCAATGACCATTTGGATGATCCAGAGGAGTCATGGGAGAAAGTAATGTGGTCAGATGAGACCAAAATAGAACTTTTTGGTCATAATTCCACTAAACGTGTTTGGAGGAAGAAGAATGATGATGAGTACCATCCCAAGAACACCATCCCTACTGTGAAGCACGGGGGTGGTAGCATCATGCTTTGGGGGTGTTTTTCTGCACATGGGACAGGGCGACTGCACTGTTTTAAGGAGAGGATGACCGGGGCCATGTATTGCGAGATTTTTTGGCAACAACCTCCTTCCCTCAGTTAGAGCATTGAAGATGGGTCGAGGCTGGGTCTTCCAACCTGACAATGACCCGAAGCGCACAGCCAGGATAACCAAGGAGTGGCTCTGTAAGAAGCATATCACGGTTCTGGCGTGGCCTAGCCAGTCTCCAGACCTAAACCCAATAGAGAATCTTTGGAGGGAGCTCAAACTCCGTGTTTCTCAGCGACAGGCCAGAAACCTGACTGATCTAGAGAAGATCTGTGTGGAGGAGTGGGTCAAAATCCCTCCTGCAGTGTGTGCAAACCTGGTGAGAAACTACAGGAAACGTTTGACCTCTGTAATTGCAAACAAAGGCTACTGTACCAAATATTAACATTGATTTTCTCAGGTGTTCAAATACTTAATTTCAGCTGTATCATACAAATAAATAGTTAAAAAATCATACATTGTGATTTCTGGATTTTTTTTTTAAATTTTTTTTTAGATTATGTCTCTCACAGTGGACATGCACCTACGATGACAAATTCAGACCCCTCCATGATTTCTAAGTTGGAGAACTTGCAAAATAGCAGGGTGTTCAAATACTTGTTTTCCTCACTGTTTATATATGCTGCCACTTGGTAATATTATAAGAAAACATGACATTAGTTCCCACTGTTATGCCGGTGAGACTCAGTTATATATTTCAGCACGACCAGATGAAATCTCTAAATTATCCAAGCTAACAGAGTGTTATTAAAGATATAAAATATTGGATGACCTGTAATTTTCTCCTCCTAAATTCAGATAAGACTGAGGTATTACTTATTGGACCAAAAACTGGTACACAGAATCTCTTAAATTATAATTGACATTTAGAAGGACGTACTGTTACTTCATCTGCTACAGTTAAAGACTTGGGTGTTCTATTAGACAGCAACTTGTCTTTTGAAAAAAATCATATTTCAAATACTATAAAAACAGCCTTCTTCCACCTCAGAAACATCGCTAAGCTACGAAACATGCTATCTGTCTCTGATGCAGAAAAGTTAGTTTATGCATTTATGACCTCTAGACTAGATTACTGTAATGCACTACTAGCTGGCTGTCCTGCCTCCTCAATAAACAAGCTACAATTAGTCCAAAATGCAGCTGCTAGAGTTCTTACTAGGTCAAGAAAATATGATCACACAACACCAATTCTAACATCTCTACACTGGTTACCTGTTAAGTTTCGTACAGATCAATTATAAAGTATTGCTACTGACCTATAAGGCCCTAAATGGTTTAGCTCCTGTGTATTTAACTGATCTTCTATCGCCTTTATAACCCATCACGATCTTTAAGATCACTAAACTCTGGGCTTCTGGTAATACCGAGGATATCCAAGTCAACTAAAGGAGGAAGAACGTTTTCATATTTGGCACCTAAACTATGGGCTAGCCTTCCTAATAATGTTCGGGGCTAAGACTCAATCCTCCAGTTTAAATCTAGATTAAAGACGCATCTCTTTCATTCACATGATGCATCTCCTAACCTTGTACTCTGTAGTTGTATCAATGCACATGATCATCTTTACTTAATGCCTTGAACAGCAGCTACGCTAATTATTTTTCTGTTCTGTTTTATCTCGCGACGCCCATCCCGAGGTAACTAGAGAGTCCGTCAGCTCCAGTCTGGATCCAGCTTCTCGTAAAGACTTCAGATGACCACCACCTGTGAAGAGACGACTCAACTCCTGCGAGGACTTCAGATGACACAGCTCTGCATCAACACGCACGCACTCATGCTCATCTCTATACCCTATTCATTAACAACATGTATTCTTATTTCTGTGCCATAGTTATTGTATTGATTAATAATAGATAGTTAGCTAATCTGTGTGCTTTGTATATGTGCATTTCTGAAATGCATAACATGTACAAATCAATTTCAATTGTAATGCAGATGCATTTTCTGTGAAGCTGCTTTGAAACGATATGTATCGTGAAAAGCGCTATACAAATCAATTTGAATTGAATTGAATTGAATAAATCTGTTAATCAACCTCAGTCCTGATCAAAACTACTAAATGTTTAAAAAAAAACAAAAAATCTGGATTTTTTACTCTTTAATTGCCAAATTCACAAATGATGTCACTGATTGGGGGGGGGGGGAACAAAATTACTAATTTTATTGTTTTAACCTTTCCTCGCAGTCTTGGACATGTGAAAGATTAGTATCAACAGTGGCTTTGATGCATTGTTAGTTTTTGTGCAGCATCAGATTTTATTTTTTCTCTCCCTCATTTATATGCTGTTATACTCCATATAAAAGCCAGAAACTAAGCTTCTTTTTTTTTGTTGCACAGGTCTATCTAAAGGGTTAATGGTGCCACCTGGTGATCAACAGTAAAAATGACACATTTTACCTCTGCCCAACAGGGAAAACCACCAACAATCAGAATGCATGATTAAATACGGAAGAATGCATATATATATATATATCCAGTCCACAATCACTTTTTATATTGAAAATAAGTGATTTTTGTGTGGGTTTTTCTTCTTCCCCAAATCACTGTCAATTAAAGAGTACAAATCCTGGATTTAAAGAAAGAAAACCCACAATTAGTAGTTTTGATCAGGACTGAGGTTGATTAATCGATTCATGCAACAAAAACAAAAAAAATTGGGATTTTTTTTTATCTGACTGATGTTATTAATTTTGAGGAGTACAGAATGTTTATTGTGCAAGTGAGAGAAATAAATGCTGACATTTAGTCTAGAACTACAATAAGCATGATGTTTCCGCACAACGCCTCTGCACTTATTTTTGTCAACATGGGGGCAGGAGAGCTGTCAATGAAATGAATGTGGAAAAAGTAAGTTGGATATTTAGTTGTAAATTTGAAAAGTAATGCCGTTACTTTACTAGTTAGTTGTAAGTCAAGTTGGTTATAATGCAATGTCATCCCCAACAGTGACACTTGGTGGTGGCCGCTGGAATTGAACCAGCAACCTTCTGCACATGAGTTCTATGGTATAGACCACTGGACCACCATCACACCCCCTTTAATGATGCTTTATGTAATAAAAGGCAATGAGAGAAACAAAATTCGTCCCCTCACAGTTGTCATGAAGAGCAAAATGAGATATATAGACCAAAACCACAATTTGTACCAGGCTGTAAACATGTTTTTTCTTTCTTTCTTTCTACTGTAAAGATGGGCATTTTAACATGGGGCTCAATGATGAGATTCTGCTCCCTTTTGGAGCCTGTCCCTAGCGGCCAGTCGATGAATTGCAGTCTGGGTCACTTCCGTATTGGCTTCATGGCCGGGGGGAGGTTGCCTCGTTGCCGCTGGGTGTAGGTGAATCCACCTGTGATGCCATCAAGTGCACTGCAGCGCTTGCCGCTGATATCCCGGACTAAAAGAACCGTCTTGAACAGATCTGTCTCTCGCAAGTTATTACAGTTGGTGTGTTTTGTTGTTTAATCATAACGATCGCGTTATTGGAGCTGTTGAGAATCGGATCTATTGAATTTACATTACATCCACTTCTGCCGAAATACATGAAAGTAAGTGGCCGGTGAACTGGGAGAAGAATAGAGGAAACTTTAAAGTTACTTACACAATGTGTATCTGATATGAATAAAACTCGTTGTCTAAGTATAATGGAACAGGGGTTGTTTTTACTGCTTTTATAGACATCGGCATGTATTTTACAAACTCTACACCTGTATTGGTTTGCTGCTACTTATGTATATTTAATAAATGTCTGAAACCTATAACAAACACGCGGTTGAAAACCGTGGATAGTTGTTGTATATGTGACGAGCGCGTCTGTCGCTGGCCCAGCGCCAACTAGTCAGCGAGTCAATGCGGCGCGAGAGCGTTTGGATTTAGGAGTTGATCGCATGGTGCGCTGACCCCTCTAACCACAGCGGTGTGGGACCAGCCCCAAGACTAGTCGGACATGTGTGGTAGTACACTCGAAAGAGTTGAACTAACTTCACAAAAGCTAAATATCTTTGTCCATTTTTCTGCTTCGTATTCGTCATCACTACGCTTGCGCCAATAGCGAGGCTGCGTGTTTGCATAAGCCGCAAAGCATTGTGGGTAATATGACCGTTGTGGATTTGAAAACGGCATATTAAGCGAATAAACGTAGAATTTGCATTCCTGTTATGTTTCATATGTCTATATTTGATTGGTGCAAGTATATCAAACGTGTAAAAGTCGCAGGCTAAATTGTATGTTACCGTCAACGAGAAACAGAGCTAATTACCGGGGTTTATATACTCGGCGAAAATACAATGTGCTTTGGTAAGGGACTTTATGCAGATGCATCAGGACCCCCACGTTCTCCCTGCAAGCAAATATGGATGGGATAGCGCAAATCTCCTTGCTTGTATGATGGATGATCTGGCCTGTCCTCTCCCTTACCTTTTGTATTTAAATACATACGCGTTTCTTTTATCTTATTAAATTAGCTACAGTTAAAATCATTCTGGTGAGAGAGTTCATGTTGTTGCAGCCGGACCACATGCACACGGGACGTCGCAGGTGTTGTCCCTCTCCCTTACATAATAAAATAACTCTTAAATAATTACTGTGTTTTTTTGCTTGTTGCCAGAGCAACATTTCTCATTTGAATTCGACCTGATGCTCTAAAACAGTGGTTCTCAAACTTTTTATACCAAGTACCACCGTAATGACCAACATTAAAATACAGTAGTGTAGTAGGCCTTACTATTCAGCTACAGCTCTGCACAGTTCAAAAAAGAGGCAGTTCCATCCTAATAGGAATATTTTTTTGTTGTCAGCCACTTTAACACTGTAAATGCACAGTTTGTACATTAACACTGCACTGTGCTTACATACAGGTAAATCAAATAATTAAATAATGATTAAATTAAATTGTGTTAATCTAAAAGTTTAATTAAAACTGTAATGTACTTAAATGTAAAAAAAAAAAAAAAACTTTACTCAAATAAAGATACAATTAAAATGTATTGTTTTAACATTAATTTATATTTAAAGTCAAAATTCAATATTTGTTCTGAGTTTTTCACACCACAGAAAAAATGTATCATTAAATGTGTGCCAAATTTAAATTATAAACACTGTCTGCGCTGAAACCACGCCCACTAGCGGGAAAGCAGCGGTAAGAAGCACACAAGACAACTGGCCACCACTGGCACGAACTGCAATGATGGCACCAGATGTTGGCGGGACGGGCGGATGAAGTCCTGTGTCAGTCCGGCAGTGGATTATCAGTGAATCCCAGTTGTCTCCGATGAACGTTTGTAAAACTATCCGGTGTAAAACGATCACTGCAGAGGCAGGTGTTGGTGGTGTTCAAGGTAGCTTTTCACAAAATGAATCCACCTCTTCTTGATATCAGCGATTTGGATTTATAAGCTTTTCATAGGTTTTACAGTTAGGTAATATGCATTTACATGATGAAGGCATAACTAGCTAGCTAACTGTAGGCTGTAGTAACTAACGGTAGTGACAGCAACGCGCGATTGAACGGGCGACCTGATGCGAATGACGTTAGTTGTTATGGTGTTAGGGGAGGGGCCAGGCTCAGTGGCTGCAGTGCGTCATCGAGCCACCTTTTTAGTACAACACAGTTCACAGTGTTTGTAACGTGTTTCAGCAATACATTTCTAACATTTATAATGTGTTTAGTACAGAAACAAATTTTAGAATCGTCTTTACAGCGACTTTAATTTAGTGATTCCTCTGCATACCACTAGAGGGAGCCTGAGTACCACACTTTGAGAACCACTGCTCTAAAATAAAGTTTATAAAAGCTATATGGACATATTTAAAAAAAAAAAAAAAAAAAAAAAAAATATATATATATATATATATATTAAAAATAACAATAACTATTAACGCTTGAGGATTGTTCAAATTCACGACCCTTTCGTTATGTTTGGGATGGCAAAAGTCCACTAAATTAAACTGCTGTAAAAATGTATCAGATGAATATTTTTTTCTATTCTTTTTTGCATACATTTTTTTTCTCCACCCGACTTCTCGAGACGGAACGCGACGCTGTGATCACCGTTGTCCGGCATGTACATGCCGCCTCAGCTAAAGGTAAGGTGCGCAGTCACTGTTTTCCTGGTGCTCGTGTTCTCGATGCCGCTGCGCAGGTACCGGCAATTATGAATGGCGACGAGAGCATCGGTGCTGTTGTGCTTCACGCGGGGGTGAACGACACCAGGCTGCGGCAGACGGAGGTTCTGAAGACGGACTTCAGGAGCCTGATCGAGACTGTACGCAGAACATCACCCGCGACGAGGATCGTCGTGTCCGGACCGCTTCCCACATACAGACGAGGGCATGAAAGGTTCAGTAGACTATTTGCTCTAAATGAATGGTTATTGTCGTGGTGTAATGAACAGGAGCTGCTCTTTGTAAATAATTGGAATCTTTTCTGGGAGCGGCCAAGGCTTTTCCGTGCTGATGGCCTGCACCCCGGCAGGATCGGCGCGGATCTTCTGTCCGACAACATCTCCTAGACGCTACGCACCGTATGACTAGTAAGTCAAACTACACTTGACAGTTCTTGTTCTGTAGTGCATTGTGTAGAAACTGTGTCTGTTCCACGAATATTTAGGTCAAAATCCTCAATAGGATCTAGAGAAAATATGATCATTATCAAACCAGATAATCTTGAAAGAAATGAACAAAAACATTCTCTAAAACTAGGTCTCCTTAACATTCGATCGCTCGCACCTAAAGCAGTTATTGTAAATGAAATGATCACAGATAATAGCTTTGATTTACTATGTCTGACTGAAACCTGGCTTAAACCTAATGACTATTACAGACCTATTTCAAATCTTCCATTTCTGTCTAAAATACTAGAAAAAATGGTGTCTGCTCAATTATGCTCTTACTTGCAAGAAAACGTTACCGATGAAAAATTTCAGTCTGGATTCAGAGCCCATCATAGCACAGAAACTGCGCTCGTTAAAATCACAAATGACTTACTCTTAGCTGCTGACCAAGGCTCAATACTAGTTTTACTTGATCTTAGTTCAGCATTCGACACCATAGATCATAAAATACTCTTAGATCGTCTACAAAATTACACTGGCATTCAGGGACGGGCATTAAAGTGGTTTAGATCGTATCTATCAGAGCGTTACCAATTTGTCTATTTAAACAGGGAACAGTCTAAGATAACGTCTGTAAATTATGGAGTGCCGCAAGGATCTGTGTTAGGCCCTCTGTTTTTTCTCAATATATATATATATACAGTGAGGAAAGTAAGTATTTGAACACCCTGCTATTTTGCAAGTTCTCCCACTTAGAAATCATGGAGGGGTCTGGAATTGTCATCGTAGGTGCATGTCCACTGTGAGAGACATAATCTCTGAAAAAAAAAAAAATCCAGAAATCACAATGTATGATTTTTTTTTTTTACTATTTATTTGTATGATACAGCTGCAAATAAGTATTTGAACACCTGTCTATCAGCTAGAATTCTGACCCTCAAAGAGCTGTTAGTCTGCCTTTAAAATGTCCACCTCCACTCCATTTATTATCCTAAATTAGATGCACCTGTTTGAGGTCGTTAGCTGCATAAAGACACCTGTCCACCCCATAGAATCAGTAAGAATCCAACTACTAACATGGCCAAGACCAAAGAGCTGTCCGAAGACACTAGAGTCAAAATTGTACTCCTCCAAAAGGCTGGAAAGGGCTACGGGGATATTGCCAAGCAGCTTGGTGAAAAAAGGTCCACTGTTGGAGCAATCATTAGAAAATGGAAGAAGCTAAACATGACTGTCAATCTCCCTCGGACTGGGGCTCCATGCAAGATCTCACCTCGTGGGGTCTCAATGATCCTAAGAAAGGTGAGAAATCAGCCCAGAACTACACGGGAGGAGCTGGTCAATGACCTGAAAAGAGCTGGGACCACCGTTTCCAAGGTGACTGTTGGTAATACACTAAGACGTCATGGTTTGAAATCATGCATGGCACGGAAGGTTCCCCTGCTTAAACCAGCACATGTCCAGGCCCGTCTTAAGTTTGCCAATGACCATTTGGATGATCCAGAGGAGTCATGGGAGAAAGTCATGTGGTCAGATGAGACCAAAATAGAACTTTTTGGTCATAATTCCACTAAACGTGTTTGGAGGAAGAAGAATGATGATGAGTACCATCCCAAGAACACCATCCCTACTGTGAAGCACGGGGTGGTAGCATCATGCTTTGGGGGTGTTTTTCTGCACATGGGACAGGGCGACTGCACTGTTTTAAGGAGAGAATGACCGGGGCCATGTATTGCGAGATTTTTTGGCAACAACCTCCTTCCCTCAGTTAGAGCATTGAAGATGGGTCGAGGCTGGGTCTTCCAACATGACAATGACCCGAAGCGCACAGCCAGGATAACCAAGGAGTGGCTCTGTAAGAAGCATATCACGGTTCTGGCGTGGCCTAGCCAGTCTCCAGACCTAAACCCAATAGAGAATCTTTGGAGGGAGCTCAAACTCCGTGTTTCTCAGCGACAGGCCAGAAACCTGACTGATCTAGAGAAGATCTGTGTGGAGGAGTGGGCCAAAATCCCTCCTGCAGTGTGTGCAAACCTGGTGAGAAACTACAGGAAACGTTTGACCTCTGTAATTGCAAACAAAGGCTACTGTACCAAATATTAACATTGATTTTCTCAGGTGTTCAAATACTTAATTTCAGCTGTATCATACAAATAAATAGTTAGAAAATCATACATTGTGATTTCTGGATTTTTTTTATTTTATTTTTTTTTAGATTATGTCTCTCACAGTGGACATGCACCTACGATGACAAATTCAGACCCCTCCATGATTTCTAAGTTGGAGAACTTGCAAAATAGCAGGGTGTTCAAATACTTGTTTTCCTCACTGTTTATATATGCTGCCACTTGGTAATATTATAAGAAAACATGACATTAGTTCCCACTGTTATGCCGGTGATACTCAGTTATATATTTCAGCACGACCAGATGAAATCTCTAAATTATCCAAGCTAACAGAGTGTTATTAAAGATATAAAATATTGGATGACCTGTAATTTTCTCCTCCTAAATTCAGATAAGACTGAGGTATTACTTATTGGACCAAAAACTGGTACACAGAATCTCTTAAATTATAATTGACATTTAGAAGGACGTACTGTTACTTCATCTGCTACAGTTAAAGACTTGGGTGTTCTATTAGACAGCAACTTGTCTTTTGAAAAAAATCATATTTCAAATACTATAAAAACAGCCTTCTTCCACCTCAGAAACATCGCTAAGCTACGAAACATGCTATCTGTCTCTGATGCAGAAAAGTTAGTTTATGCATTTATGACCTCTAGACTAGATTACTGTAATGCACTACTAGCTGGCTGTCCTGCCTCCTCAATAACCAAGCTACAATTAGTCCAAAATGCAGCTGCTAGAGTTCTTACTAGGTCAAGAAAATATGATCACACAACACCAATTCTAACATCTCTACACTGGTTACCTGTTAAGTTTCGTATAGATCAATTATAAAGTATTGCTACTGACCTATAAGGCCCTAAATGGTTTAGCTCCTGTGTATTTAACTGATCTTCTATCGCCTTTATAACCCATCACGATCTTTAAGATCACTAAACTCTGGGCTTCTGGTAATACCGAGGATATCCAAGTCAACTAAAGGAGGAAGAACGTTTTCATATTTGGCACCTAAACTATGGGCTAGCCTTCCTAATAATGTTCGGGGCTAAGACTCAATCCTCCAGTTTAAATCTAGATTAAAGATGCATCTCTTTCATTCACATGATGCATCTCCTAACCTTGTACTCTGTAGTTGTATCAATGCACATGATCATCTTTACTTAATGCCTTGAACAGCAGCTACGCTAATTATTTTTCTGTTCTGTTTTATCTTGCGACGCCCATCCCGAGGTAACTAGAGAGTCCGTCAGCTCCAGTCTGGATCCAGCTTCTCGTAAAGACTTCAGATGACCACCTGTGAAGAGACGACTCAACTCCTGCGAGGACTTCAGATGACACAGCTCTGCATCAACACACACGCACTCATGCTCATCTCTATACCCTATTCATTAACAACATGTATTCTTATTTCTGTGCCATAGTTATTGTATTGATTAATAATAGATAGTTAGCTAATCTGTGTGCTTTGTATATGTGCATTTCTGAAATGCATAACATGTACAAATCAATTTCAATTGTAATGCAGATGCATTTTCTGTGAAGCTGCTTTGAAACGATATGTATCGTGAAAAGCGCTATACAAATCAATTTGAATTGAATTGAATTGAATAAATCTGTTAATCAACCTCAGTCCTGATCAAAACTACTAAATGTTTAAAAAAAAACAAAAAATCTGGATTTTTTACTCTTTAATTGCCAAATTCACAAATGATGTCACTGATTGGGGGGGGGGGGGAACAAAATTACTAATTTTATTGTTTTAACCTTTCCTCGCAGTCTTGGACATGTGAAAGATTAGTATCAACAGTGGCTTTGATGCATTGTTAGTTTTTGTGCAGCATCAGATTTTATTTTTTCTCTCCCTCATTTATATGCTGTTATACTCCATATAAAAGCCAGAAACTAAGCTTCTTTTTTTTTGTTGCACAGGTCTATCTAAAGGGTTAATGGTGCCACCTGGTGATCAACAGTAAAAATGACACATTTTACCTCTGCCCAACAGGGAAAACCACCAACAATCAGAATGCATGATTAAATACGGAAGAATGCATATATATATATATATATATATATATCCAGTCCACAATCACTTTTTATATTGAAAATAAGTGATTTTTGTGTGGGTTTTTCTTCTTCCCCAAATCACTGTCAATTAAAGAGTACAAATCCTGGATTTAAAGAAAAAAAACCCACATTTAGTAGTTTTGATCAGGTCTGAGGTTGATTAATCGATTCATGCAACAAAAACAAAAAAAATTGGGATTTTTTTTTATCTGACTGATGTTATTAATTTTGAGGAGTACAGAATGTTTATTGTGCAAGTGAGAGAAATAAATGCTGACATTTAGTCTAGAACTACAATAAGCATGATGTTTCCGCACAACGCCTCTGCACTTATTTTTGTCAACATGGGGGCAGGAGAGCTGTCAATGAAATGAATGTGGAAAAAGTAAGTTGGATATTTAGTTGTAAATTTGAAAAGTAATGCCGTTACTTTACTAGTTAGTTGTAAGTCAAGTTGGTTATAATGCAATGTCATCCCCAACAGTGACACTTGGTGGTGGCCGCTGGAATTGAACCAGCAACCTTCTGCACATGAGTTCTATGGTATAGACCACTGGACCACCATCACACCCCCTTTAATGATGCTTTATGTAATAAAAGGCAATGAGAGAAACAAAATTCGTCCCCTCACAGTTGTCATGAAGAGCAAAATGAGATATATAGACCAAAACCACAATTTGTACCAGGCTGTAAACATGTTTTTTCTTTCTTTCTTTCTACTGTAAAGATGGGCATTTTAACATGGGGCTCAATGATGAGATTCTGCTCCCTTTTGGAGCCTGTCCCTAGCGGCCAGTCGATGAATTGCAGTCTGGGTCACTTCCGTATTGGCTTCATGGCCGGGGGGAGGTTGCCTCGTTGCCGCTGGGTGTAGGTGAATCCGCCTGTGATGCCATCAAGTGCACTGCAGCGCTTGCCGCTGATATCCCGGACTAAAAGAACCGTCTTGAACAGATCTGTCTCTCGCAAGTTATTACAGTTGGTGTGTTTTGTTGTTTAATCATAACGATCGCGTTATTGGAGCTGTTGAGAATCGGATCTATTGAATTTACATTACATCCACTTCTGCCGAAATACATGAAAGTAAGTGGCCGGCGAACTGGGAGAAGAATAGAGGAAACTTTAAAGTTACTTACACAATGTGTATCTGATATGAATAAAACTCGTTGTCGAAGTATAATGGAACAGGGGTTGTTTTTACTGCTTTTATAGACATCGGCATGTATTTTACAAACTCTACACCTGTATTGGTTTGCTGCTACTTATGTATATTTAATAAATGTCTGAAACCTATAATAAACACGTGGTTGAAAACCGTGGATAGTTGTTGTATATGTGACGAGCGCGTCTGTCGCTGGCCCAGCGCCAACTAGTCAGCGAGTCAATGCGGCGCGAGAGCGTTTGGATTTAGGAGTTGATCGCATGGTGCGCCGACCCCTCTAACCACAGCGGTGTGGGACCAGCCCCAAGACTAGTCGGACATGTGTGGTAGTACACTCGAAAGAGTTGAACTAACTTCACAAAAGCTAAAGAATCTTTGTCCATTTTTCTGCTTCGTATTCGTCATCACTACGCTTGCGCCAATAGCGAGGCTGCGTGTTTGCATAAGCCGCAAAGCATTGTGGGTAATAGGACCGTTGTGGATTTGAAAACGGCATATTAAGCGAATAAATGTAGAATTTGCATTCCTGTCATGTTTCATATGTCTATATTTGATTGGTGCAAGTATATCAAACGTGTAAAAGTCACAGGCTAAATTGTATGTTACCGTCAACGAGAAACAGAGCTAAGTACCGCGGTTTATATACTCGGCAAAAATACAATGTGTTATGGTAAGGGACTTTATGCAGATGCATCAGGACCCCCACGTTCTCCCTGCAAGCAAATATGGATGGGATAGCGCAAATCTCCTTGCTTGTATGATGGATGATCTGGCCTGTCCTCTCCCTTACCTTTTGTATTTAAATACATATGCATTTCTTTTATATTATTATATTAGCTACAGTTAAAATCATTCTGGTGAGAGAGTTCATGCTGTTGCAGCCGGACCACATGCACACGTGACGTCGCAGGTGTTGTCCCTCTCCCTTACATTATAAAATAACTCTTAAATAATTACTGTGTTTTTTTGCTTGCTGCCAGAGCAACATTTCTCATTTGAATTCGACCTGATGCTCTAAAACAGTGGTTCTCAAACTTTTTATACCAAGTACCACCATAATGACCAACATTAAAATACAGTAGTGTAGTAGGCCTTACTATTCAGCTACAGCTCTGCACAGTTCAAAAAAGAGGCAGTTCCATCCTAATAGGAATATTTTTTTTGTTGTCAGCCACTTTAACACTGTAAATGCACAGTTTGTACATTACCACTGCACTGTGCTTACATACAGGTAAATCAAATAATTAAATAATGATTAAATTGTGTTAATCTAAAAGTTTAATTAAAACTGTAATGTACTTAAATGTAAAAAAAAAAAAAAAACTTTACTCAAATAAAGATACAATTAAAATGTATTGTTTTAACATTAATTTATATTTAAAGTCAAAATTCAATATTTGTTCTGAGTTTTTCACACCACAGAAAAAATGTATCATTAAATGTGTGCCAAATTTAAATTATAAACACTGTCTGCGCTGAAACCACGCCCACTAGCGGGAAAGCAGCGGTAAGAAGCACACAAGACAACTGGCCACCACTGGCACGAACTGCAATGATGGCACCAGATGTTGGCGGGACGGGCGGATGAAGTCCTGTGTCAGTCCGGCAGTGGATTATCAGTGAATCCCAGTTGTCTCCGATGAACGTTTGTAAAACTATCCGGTGTAAAACGATCACTGCAGAGGCAGGTGTTGGTGGTGTTCAAGGTAGCTTTTCACAAAATGAATCCACCTCTTCTTGATATCAGCGATTTGGATTTATAAGCTTTTCATAGGTTTTACAGTTAGGTAATATGCATTTACATGATGAAGGCATAACTAGCTAGCTAACTGTAGGCTGTAGTAACTAACGGTAGTGACAGCAACGCGCGATTGAACGGGCGACCTGATGCGAATGACGTTAGTTGTTATGGTGTTAGGGGAGGGGCCAGGCTCAGTGGCTGCAGTGCGTCATCGAGCCACCTTTTTAGTACAACACAGTTCACAGTGTTTGTAACGTGTTTCAGCAATACATTTCTAACATTTATAATGTGTTTAGTACAGAAACAAATTTTAGAATCGTCTTTACAGCGACTTTAATTTAGTGATTCCTCTGCATACCACTAGAGGGAGCCTGAGTACCACACTTTGAGAACCACTGCTCTAAAATAAAGTTTATAAAAGCTATATGGACATATTTAAAAAAAAAAAAAAAAAAAAAAAAATATATATATATATATATATATTAAAAATAACAATAACTATTAACGCTTGAGGATTGTTCAAATTCACGACCCTTTCGTTATGTTTGGGATGGCAAAAGTCCACTAAATTAAACTGCTGTAAAAATGTATCAGATGAATATTTTTTTCTATTCTTTTTTGCATACATTTTTTTTCTCCACCCGACTTCTCGAGACGGAACGCGACGCTGTGATCACCGTTGTCCGGCATGTACATGCCGCCTCAGCTAAAGGTAAGGTGCGCAGTCACTGTTTTCCTGGTGCTCGTGTTCTCGATGCCGCTGCGCAGGTACCGGCAATTATGAATGGCGACGAGAGCATCGGTGCTGTTGTGCTTCACGCGGGGGTGAACGACACCAGGCTGCGGCAGACGGAGGTTCTGAAGACGGACTTCAGGAGCCTGATCGAGACTGTACGCAGAACATCACCCGCGACGAGGATCGTCGTGTCCGGACCGCTTCCCACATACAGACGAGGGCATGAAAGGTTCAGTAGACTATTTGCTCTAAATGAATGGTTATTGTCGTGGTGTAATGAACAGGAGCTGCTCTTTGTAAATAATTGGAATCTTTTCTGGGAGCGGCCAAGGCTTTTCCGTGCTGATGGCCTGCACCCCGGCAGGATCGGCGCGGATCTTCTGTCCGACAACATCTCCTAGACGCTACGCACCGTATGACTAGTAAGTCAAACTACACTTGACAGTTCTTGTTCTGTAGTGCATTGTGTAGAAACTGTGTCTGTTCCACGAATATTTAGGTCAAAATCCTCAATAGGATCTAGAGAAAATATGATCATTATCAAACCAGATAATCTTGAAAGAAATGAACAAAAACATTCTCTAAAACTAGGTCTCCTTAACATTCGATCGCTCGCACCTAAAGCAGTTATTGTAAATGAAATGATCACAGATAATAGCTTTGATTTACTATGTCTGACTGAAACCTGGCTTAAACCTAATGACTATTACAGACCTATTTCAAATCTTCCATTTCTGTCTAAAATACTAGAAAAAATGGTGTCTGCTCAATTATGCTCTTACTTGCAAGAAAACGTTACCGATGAAAAATTTCAGTCTGGATTCAGAGCCCATCATAGCACAGAAACTGCGCTCGTTAAAATCACAAATGACTTACTCTTAGCTGCTGACCAAGGCTCAATACTAGTTTTACTTGATCTTAGTTCAGCATTCGACACCATAGATCATAAAATACTCTTAGATCGTCTACAAAATTACACTGGCATTCAGGGACGGGCATTAAAGTGGTTTAGATCGTATCTATCAGAGCGTTACCAATTTGTCTATTTAAACAGGGAACAGTCTAAGATAACGTCTGTAAATTATGGAGTGCCGCAAGGATCTGTGTTAGGCCCTCTGTTTTTTCTCAATATATATATATATACAGTGAGGAAAGTAAGTATTTGAACACCCTGCTATTTTGCAAGTTCTCCCACTTAGAAATCATGGAGGGGTCTGGAATTGTCATCGTAGGTGCATGTCCACTGTGAGAGACATAATCTCTGAAAAAAAAAAAAATCCAGAAATCACAATGTATGATTTTTTTTTTTTACTATTTATTTGTATGATACAGCTGCAAATAAGTATTTGAACACCTGTCTATCAGCTAGAATTCTGACCCTCAAAGAGCTGTTAGTCTGCCTTTAAAATGTCCACCTCCACTCCATTTATTATCCTAAATTAGATGCACCTGTTTGAGGTCGTTAGCTGCATAAAGACACCTGTCCACCCCATAGAATCAGTAAGAATCCAACTACTAACATGGCCAAGACCAAAGAGCTGTCCGAAGACACTAGAGTCAAAATTGTACTCCTCCAAAAGGCTGGAAAGGGCTACGGGGATATTGCCAAGCAGCTTGGTGAAAAAAGGTCCACTGTTGGAGCAATCATTAGAAAATGGAAGAAGCTAAACATGACTGTCAATCTCCCTCGGACTGGGGCTCCATGCAAGATCTCACCTCGTGGGGTCTCAATGATCCTAAGAAAGGTGAGAAATCAGCCCAGAACTACACGGGAGGAGCTGGTCAATGACCTGAAAAGAGCTGGGACCACCGTTTCCAAGGTGACTGTTGGTAATACACTAAGACGTCATGGTTTGAAATCATGCATGGCACGGAAGGTTCCCCTGCTTAAACCAGCACATGTCCAGGCCCGTCTTAAGTTTGCCAATGACCATTTGGATGATCCAGAGGAGTCATGGGAGAAAGTCATGTGGTCAGATGAGACCAAAATAGAACTTTTTGGTCATAATTCCACTAAACGTGTTTGGAGGAAGAAGAATGATGATGAGTACCATCCCAAGAACACCATCCCTACTGTGAAGCACGGGGTGGTAGCATCATGCTTTGGGGGTGTTTTTCTGCACATGGGACAGGGCGACTGCACTGTTTTAAGGAGAGAATGACCGGGGCCATGTATTGCGAGATTTTTTGGCAACAACCTCCTTCCCTCAGTTAGAGCATTGAAGATGGGTCGAGGCTGGGTCTTCCAACATGACAATGACCCGAAGCGCACAGCCAGGATAACCAAGGAGTGGCTCTGTAAGAAGCATATCACGGTTCTGGCGTGGCCTAGCCAGTCTCCAGACCTAAACCCAATAGAGAATCTTTGGAGGGAGCTCAAACTCCGTGTTTCTCAGCGACAGGCCAGAAACCTGACTGATCTAGAGAAGATCTGTGTGGAGGAGTGGGCCAAAATCCCTCCTGCAGTGTGTGCAAACCTGGTGAGAAACTACAGGAAACGTTTGACCTCTGTAATTGCAAACAAAGGCTACTGTACCAAATATTAACATTGATTTTCTCAGGTGTTCAAATACTTAATTTCAGCTGTATCATACAAATAAATAGTTAGAAAATCATACATTGTGATTTCTGGATTTTTTTTATTTTATTTTTTTTTAGATTATGTCTCTCACAGTGGACATGCACCTACGATGACAAATTCAGACCCCTCCATGATTTCTAAGTTGGAGAACTTGCAAAATAGCAGGGTGTTCAAATACTTGTTTTCCTCACTGTTTATATATGCTGCCACTTGGTAATATTATAAGAAAACATGACATTAGTTCCCACTGTTATGCCGGTGATACTCAGTTATATATTTCAGCACGACCAGATGAAATCTCTAAATTATCCAAGCTAACAGAGTGTTATTAAAGATATAAAATATTGGATGACCTGTAATTTTCTCCTCCTAAATTCAGATAAGACTGAGGTATTACTTATTGGACCAAAAACTGGTACACAGAATCTCTTAAATTATAATTGACATTTAGAAGGACGTACTGTTACTTCATCTGCTACAGTTAAAGACTTGGGTGTTCTATTAGACAGCAACTTGTCTTTTGAAAAAAATCATATTTCAAATACTATAAAAACAGCCTTCTTCCACCTCAGAAACATCGCTAAGCTACGAAACATGCTATCTGTCTCTGATGCAGAAAAGTTAGTTTATGCATTTATGACCTCTAGACTAGATTACTGTAATGCACTACTAGCTGGCTGTCCTGCCTCCTCAATAACCAAGCTACAATTAGTCCAAAATGCAGCTGCTAGAGTTCTTACTAGGTCAAGAAAATATGATCACACAACACCAATTCTAACATCTCTACACTGGTTACCTGTTAAGTTTCGTATAGATCAATTATAAAGTATTGCTACTGACCTATAAGGCCCTAAATGGTTTAGCTCCTGTGTATTTAACTGATCTTCTATCGCCTTTATAACCCATCACGATCTTTAAGATCACTAAACTCTGGGCTTCTGGTAATACCGAGGATATCCAAGTCAACTAAAGGAGGAAGAACGTTTTCATATTTGGCACCTAAACTATGGGCTAGCCTTCCTAATAATGTTCGGGGCTAAGACTCAATCCTCCAGTTTAAATCTAGATTAAAGATGCATCTCTTTCATTCACATGATGCATCTCCTAACCTTGTACTCTGTAGTTGTATCAATGCACATGATCATCTTTACTTAATGCCTTGAACAGCAGCTACGCTAATTATTTTTCTGTTCTGTTTTATCTTGCGACGCCCATCCCGAGGTAACTAGAGAGTCCGTCAGCTCCAGTCTGGATCCAGCTTCTCGTAAAGACTTCAGATGACCACCTGTGAAGAGACGACTCAACTCCTGCGAGGACTTCAGATGACACAGCTCTGCATCAACACACACGCACTCATGCTCATCTCTATACCCTATTCATTAACAACATGTATTCTTATTTCTGTGCCATAGTTATTGTATTGATTAATAATAGATAGTTAGCTAATCTGTGTGCTTTGTATATGTGCATTTCTGAAATGCATAACATGTACAAATCAATTTCAATTGTAATGCAGATGCATTTTCTGTGAAGCTGCTTTGAAACGATATGTATCGTGAAAAGCGCTATACAAATCAATTTGAATTGAATTGAATTGAATAAATCTGTTAATCAACCTCAGTCCTGATCAAAACTACTAAATGTTTAAAAAAAAACAAAAAATCTGGATTTTTTACTCTTTAATTGCCAAATTCACAAATGATGTCACTGATTGGGGGGGGGGGGGAACAAAATTACTAATTTTATTGTTTTAACCTTTCCTCGCAGTCTTGGACATGTGAAAGATTAGTATCAACAGTGGCTTTGATGCATTGTTAGTTTTTGTGCAGCATCAGATTTTATTTTTTCTCTCCCTCATTTATATGCTGTTATACTCCATATAAAAGCCAGAAACTAAGCTTCTTTTTTTTTGTTGCACAGGTCTATCTAAAGGGTTAATGGTGCCACCTGGTGATCAACAGTAAAAATGACACATTTTACCTCTGCCCAACAGGGAAAACCACCAACAATCAGAATGCATGATTAAATACGGAAGAATGCATATATATATATATATATATATATATCCAGTCCACAATCACTTTTTATATTGAAAATAAGTGATTTTTGTGTGGGTTTTTCTTCTTCCCCAAATCACTGTCAATTAAAGAGTACAAATCCTGGATTTAAAGAAAGAAAACCCACAATTAGTAGTTTTGATCAGGACTGAGGTTGATTAATCGATTCATGCAACAAAAACAAAAAAAATTGGGATTTTTTTTTATCTGACTGATGTTATTAATTTTGAGGAGTACAGAATGTTTATTGTGCAAGTGAGAGAAATAAATGCTGACATTTAGTCTAGAACTACAATAAGCATGATGTTTCCGCACAACGCCTCTGCACTTATTTTTGTCAACATGGGGGCAGGAGAGCTGTCAATGAAATGAATGTGGAAAAAGTAAGTTGGATATTTAGTTGTAAATTTGAAAAGTAATGCCGTTACTTTACTAGTTAGTTGTAAGTCAAGTTGGTTATAATGCAATGTCATCCCCAACAGTGACACTTGGTGGTGGCCGCTGGAATTGAACCAGCAACCTTCTGCACATGAGTTCTATGGTATAGACCACTGGACCACCATCACACCCCCTTTAATGATGCTTTATGTAATAAAAGGCAATGAGAGAAACAAAATTCGTCCCCTCACAGTTGTCATGAAGAGCAAAATGAGATATATAGACCAAAACCACAATTTGTACCAGGCTGTAAACATGTTTTTTCTTTCTTTCTTTCTACTGTAAAGATGGGCATTTTAACATGGGGCTCAATGATGAGATTCTGCTCCCTTTTGGAGCCTGTCCCTAGCGGCCAGTCGATGAATTGCAGTCTGGGTCACTTCCGTATTGGCTTCATGGCCGGGGGGAGGTTGCCTCGTTGCCGCTGGGTGTAGGTGAATCCGCCTGTGATGCCATCAAGTGCACTGCAGCGCTTGCCGCTGATATCCCGGACTAAAAGAACCGTCTTGAACAGATCTGTCTCTCGCAAGTTATTACAGTTGGTGTGTTTTGTTGTTTAATCATAACGATCGCGTTATTGGAGCTGTTGAGAATCGGATCTATTGAATTTACATTACATCCACTTCTGCCGAAATACATGAAAGTAAGTGGCCGGCGAACTGGGAGAAGAATAGAGGAAACTTTAAAGTTACTTACACAATGTGTATCTGATATGAATAAAACTCGTTGTCGAAGTATAATGGAACAGGGGTTGTTTTTACTGCTTTTATAGACATCGGCATGTATTTTACAAACTCTACACCTGTATTGGTTTGCTGCTACTTATGTATATTTAATAAATGTCTGAAACCTATAATAAACACGTGGTTGAAAACCGTGGATAGTTGTTGTATATGTGACGAGCGCGTCTGTCGCTGGCCCAGCGCCAACTAGTCAGCGAGTCAATGCGGCGCGAGAGCGTTTGGATTTAGGAGTTGATCGCATGGTGCGCCGACCCCTCTAACCACAGCGGTGTGGGACCAGCCCCAAGACTAGTCGGACATGTGTGGTAGTACACTCGAAAGAGTTGAACTAACTTCACAAAAGCTAAAGAATCTTTGTCCATTTTTCTGCTTCGTATTCGTCATCACTACGCTTGCGCCAATAGCGAGGCTGCGTGTTTGCATAAGCCGCAAAGCATTGTGGGTAATAGGACCGTTGTGGATTTGAAAACGGCATATTAAGCGAATAAATGTAGAATTTGCATTCCTGTCATGTTTCATATGTCTATATTTGATTGGTGCAAGTATATCAAACGTGTAAAAGTCACAGGCTAAATTGTATGTTACCGTCAACGAGAAACAGAGCTAAGTACCGCGGTTTATATACTCGGCAAAAATACAATGTGTTATGGTAAGGGACTTTATGCAGATGCATCAGGACCCCCACGTTCTCCCTGCAAGCAAATATGGATGGGATAGCGCAAATCTCCTTGCTTGTATGATGGATGATCTGGCCTGTCCTCTCCCTTACCTTTTGTATTTAAATACATATGCATTTCTTTTATATTATTATATTAGCTACAGTTAAAATCATTCTGGTGAGAGAGTTCATGCTGTTGCAGCCGGACCACATGCACACGTGACGTCGCAGGTGTTGTCCCTCTCCCTTACATTATAAAATAACTCTTAAATAATTACTGTGTTTTTTTGCTTGCTGCCAGAGCAACATTTCTCATTTGAATTCGACCTGATGCTCTAAAACAGTGGTTCTCAAACTTTTTATACCAAGTACCACCATAATGACCAACATTAAAATACAGTAGTGTAGTAGGCCTTACTATTCAGCTACAGCTCTGCACAGTTCAAAAAAGAGGCAGTTCCATCCTAATAGGAATATTTTTTTTGTTGTCAGCCACTTTAACACTGTAAATGCACAGTTTGTACATTACCACTGCACTGTGCTTACATACAGGTAAATCAAATAATTAAATAATGATTAAATTGTGTTAATCTAAAAGTTTAATTAAAACTGTAATGTACTTAAATGTAAAAAAAAAAAAAAAACTTTACTCAAATAAAGATACAATTAAAATGTATTGTTTTAACATTAATTTATATTTAAAGTCAAAATTCAATATTTGTTCTGAGTTTGTCACACCACAGAAAAAATGTATCATTAAATGTGTGCCAAATTTAAATTATAAACACTGTCTGCGCTGAAACCACGCCCACTAGCGGGAAAGCAGCGGTAAGAAGCACACAAGACAACTGGCCACCACTGGCACGTACTGCAATGATGGCACCAGATGTTGGCGGGACGGGCGGAAGAAGTCCTGTGTCAGTCCGGCAGTGGATTATCAGTGAATCCCAGTTGTCTCCGATGAACGTTTGTAAAACTATCCGGTGTAAAACGATCACTGCAGAGGCAGGTGTTGGTGGTGTTCAAGGTAGCTGTTCACAAAATGAATCCACCTCTTCTTGATATCAGCGATTTGGATTTATAAGCTTTTTATAGGTTTTACAGTTAGGTAATATGCATTTACATGATGAAGGCATAACTAGCTAGCTAACTGTAGGCTGTAGTAACTAACGGTAGTGACAGCAACGCGCGATTGAACGGGCGACCTGATGCGAATGACGTTAGTTGTTATGGTGTTAGGGGAGGGGCCAGGCTCAGTGGCTGCAGTGCGTCATCGAGCCACCTTTTTAGTACAACACAGTTCACAGTGTTTGTAACGTGTTTCAGCAATACATTTCTAACATTTATAATGTGTTTAGTACAGAAACAAATTTTAGAATCGTCTTTACAGCGACTTTAATTTGGTGATTCCTCTGCATACCACTAGAGGGAGCCTGAGTACCACACTTTGAGAACCACTGCTCTAAAATAAAGTTTATAAAAGCTATATGGACATATTTAAAAAAAAATATATATATAATAAAAATAACAATAACTATTAACCCTTGAGCATTGTTCAAATTCACGACCCTTTCGTTATGTTTGGGATGGCAAAAGTCCACTAAATTAAACTGCTGTAAAAATGTATCAGATGAAAAAAAAATTCTTTTTTGCATAAATTTTTTTTCTCCACCCGACTTCTCGAGACGGAACGCGACACTGTGATCACCGTTGTCCGGCATGTACATGCCGCCTCGGCTAAAGGTAAGGTGCGCAGTCACTGTTTTCCTGGTGCTCGTGTTCTCGATGCCGCTGCGCAGGTACCGGCAATTATGAATGGCGACGAGAGCATCGGTGCTGTTGTGCTTCACGCGGGGCTGAACGACACCAGGCTGCGGCAGACGGAGGTTCTGAAGACAGACTTCAGGAGCCTGATCGAGACTGTACGCAGAACATCACCCGCGACGAGGATCGTCGTGTCCGGACCGCTTCCCACATACAGACGAGGGCATGAAAGGTTCAGTAGACTATTTGCTCTAAATGAATGGTTATTGTCTCTTTGTAAATAATTGGAATCTTTTCTGGGAGCGGCCAAGGCTTTTCCGTGCTGATGGCCTGCACCCCGGCAGGATCGGCGCGGATCTTCTGTCCGACAACATCTCCTAGACGCTACGCACCGTATGACTAGTAAGTCAAACTACACTTGACAGTTCTTGTTCTGTAGTGCATTGTGTAGAAACTGTGTCTGTTCCACGAATATTTAGGTCAAAATCCTCAATAGGATCTAGAGAAAATCTGATCATTATCAAACCAGATAATCTTGAAAGAAATGAACAAAAACATTCTCTAAAACTAGGTCTCCTTAACATTCGGTCGCTCGCACCTAAAGCAGTTATTGTAAATGAAATGATCACAGAAAATAGCTTTGATTTACTATGTCTGACTGAAACCTGGCTTAAACCTAATGACTATTACAGACCTATTTCAAATCTTCCATTTCTGTCTAAAATACCAGAAAAAATGGTGTCTGCTCAATTATGCTCTTACTTGCAAGAAAACGTTACCGATGAAAAATTTCAGCCTGGATTCAGAGCCCATCATAGCACAGAAACTGCGCTCGTTAAAATTACAAATGACTTACTCTTAGCTGCTGACCAAGGCTCAATACTAGTTTTACTTGATCTTAGTTCAGCATTTGACACCATAGATCATAAAATACTCTTAGATCGTCTACAAAATTACACTGGCTTTCAGGGACGGGCATTAAAGTGGTTTAGATCGTATCTATCAGAGCGTTACCAATTTGTCTATTTAAACAGGGAACAGTCTAAAGCCCTATTCGGACGGGATTAGTTTAACATGGGGAGGTGGGGGTAAAGTAATTTTACCTCAGGACGTCTGTAATATTAATGGCCAATTCGCACGGGATAAGACATCTCAGTAAAACTAGCAGAATTGGGAGGGGTAACTCGCTTTACGCACCAACGTAACCTCCTTGTCGTCATGTGCGTTGCTTCCTGTTTTCACGTGAGCAAACACACAATATATATGTGTGTGTGTGTGTGTGTGTGTGTGTGTGTGTGTGTGTGTGTATATATATATATATATATATAAACATAAACATTTAGGTCCAGTCTAACGATTCTGTTTGGATGGTATTGGTAATAGACGCTTACCTAAAGCTAAAAGAAGTGTTGTGCCTCTAAAAAGTGCTTTCGATCTTATTGTTGCTTTAAATTGTATGCGGAAAATACTGGAGGTTTGCCACAGAGTTGTCCCACCCAGTGACGCCGCTACCATCACGCGCTGCGCGTAAGGCACCAAGTGCTCTGGGGAGCACCACAAGAAAATGCTCTCTCTACCCTCCCGCGGCTCTGCAAAATTCGCGAACGCCGCCACTGCGGGCATCGTAAAGTGATCGCGCTTAGGGCATCAAAGCGGCCAGCGGCGGGACTGGTCCCACCACCTACAACGAAACCGAGTGCTTCTTCAAGCGCTTCCATGCTTGCAAAACGCGCCAAAACTACTTTTAAACAGGAAATGATGGAATTTTACCGTACATTTTTACACCGGGTCTATTCGAACGGGATTAGTTTTACCCAAGGTCATTTTTCCGGACCTTTTTACAGAAGGTAAAAGTCTCCGTAATCTTTACTGACATTGTTCGTAATGATTACCGAGATGGCACATTCGGACGGGACTAAAATCACAGAGAACCTCTGGTAATAATTACTTTACCCCCACCTCCCCATGTTAAACTAATCCCGTCCGAATAGGGCTTAAGATAACGTCTGTAAATTATGGAGTGCCGCAAGGATCTGTGTTAGGCCCTCTGTTTTTTCTCAATATATATATATATATATATATATATATATATATATATATATATATATATATATATATATATATATATATATATATATATATATATATATATATATATATACAGTGAGGAAAGTAAGTATTTGAACACCCTGCTATTTTGCAAGTTCTCCCACTTAGAAATCATGGAGGGGTCTGAAATTGTCATCGTAGGTACATGTCCACTGTGAGAGACATAATCTTTGAAAAAAAAAAAAACATCCAGAAATCACAATGTATGATTTTTTTTTTAACTATTTATTTGTATGATACAGCTGCAAATAAGTATTTGAACACCTGTCTATCAGCTAGAATTCTGACCCTCAAAGAGCTGTTAGTCTGCCTTTAAAATGTCCACCTCCACTCCATTTATTATCCTAAATTAGATGCACCTGTTTGAGGTCGTTAGCTGCATAAAGACACCTGTCCACCCCATAGAATCAGTAAGAATCCAACTACTAACATGGCCAAGACCAAAGAGCTGTCCGAAGACACTAGAGTCAAAATTGTACTCCTCAAAAAGGCTGGAAAGGGCTACGGGGAAATTGCCAAGCAGCTTGGTGAAAAAAGGTCCACTGTTGGAGCAATCATTAGAAAATGGAAGAAGCTAAACATGACTGTCAATCTCCCTCGGACTGGGGCTCCATGCAAGATCTCACCTCGTGGGGTCTCAATGATCCCAAGAAAGGTGAGAAATCAGCCCAGAACTACACGGGAGGAGCTGGTCAATGACCTGAAAAGAGCTGGGACCACCGTTTCCAAGGTTACTGTTGGTAATACACTAAGACGTCATGGTTTGAAATCATGCATGGCACGGAAGGTTCCCCTGCTTAAACCAGCACATGTCCAGGCCCGTCTTAAGTTTGCCAATGACCATTTGGATGATCCAGAGGAGTCATGGGAGAAAGTCATGTGGTCAGATGAGACCAAAATAGAACTTTTTGGTCATAATTCCACTAAACGTGTTTGGAGGAAGAAGAATGATGATGAGTACCATCCCAAGAACACCATCCCTACTGTGAAGCACGGGGGTGGTAGCATCATGCTTTGGGGGTGTTTTTCTGCACATGGGACAGGGCGACTGCACTGTTTTAAGGAGAGGATGACCGGGGCCATGTATTGCGAGATTTTTTGGCAACAACCTCCTTCCCTCAGTTAGAGCATTGAAGATGGGTCGAGGCTGGGTCTTCCAACATGACAATGACCCGAAGCGCACAGCCAGGATAACCAAGGAGTGTCTCTGTAAGAAGCATATCACGGTTCTGGCGTGGCCTAGCCAGTCTCCAGACCTAAACCCAATAGAGAATCTTTGGAGGGAGCTCAAACTCCGTGTTTCTCAGAGACAGGCCAGAAACCTGACTGATCTAGAGAAGATCTGTGTGGAGGAGTGGGCCAAAATCCCTCCTGCAGTGTGTGCAAACCTGGTGAGAAACTACAGGAAACGTTTGACCTCTGTAATTGCAAACAAAGGCTACTGTACCAAATATTAACATTGATTTTCTCAGGTGTTCAAATACTTAATTTCAGCTGTATCATACAAATAAATAGTTAAAAAATCATACATTGTGATTTCTGGATTTTTTTTTTTTTTTTTTTTTTTTTAGATTATGTCTCTCACAGTGGACATGCACCTACGATGACAAATTCAGACCCCTCCATGATTTCTAAGTTGGAGAACTTACAAAATAGCAGGGTGTTCAAATACTTGTTTTCCTCACTGTTTATATATGCTGCCACTTGGTAATATTATAAGAAAACATGACATTAGTTCCCACTGTTATGCCGGTGATACTCAGTTATATATTTCAGCACGACCAGATGAAATCTCTAAATTATCCAAGCTAACAGAGTGTTATTAAAGATATAAAATATTGGATGACCTGTAATTTTCTCCTCCTAAATTCAGATAAGACTGAGGTATTACTTATTGGACCAAAAACTGGTACACAGAATCTCTTAAATTATAATTGACATTTAGAAGGACGTACTGTTACTTCATCTGCTACAGTTAAAGACTTGGGTGTTCTATTAGACAGCAACTTGTCTTTTGAAAAAAAATCATATTTCAAATACTATAAAAACAGCCTTCTTCCACCTCAGAAACATCGCTAAGCTACGAAACATGCTATCTGTCTCTGATGCAGAAAAGTTAGTTTATGCATTTATGACCTCTAGACTAGATTACTGTAATGCACTACTAGCTGGCTGTCCTGCCTCCTCAATAACCAAGCTACAATTAGTCCAAAATGCAGCTGCTAGAGTTCTTACTAGATCAAGAAAATATGATCACACAACACCAATTCTAACATCTCTACACTGGTTACCTGTTAAGTTTCGTATAGATCAATTATAAAGTATTGCTACTGACCTATAAGGCCCTAAATGGTTTAGCTCCTGTGTATTTAACTGATCTTCTATCGCCTTTATAACCCATCACGATCTTTAAGATCACTAAACTCTGGGCTTCTGGTAATACCGAGGATATCCAAGTCAACTAAAGGAGGAAGAACGTTTTCATATTTGGCACCTAAACTATGGGCTAGCCTTCCTAATAATGTTCGGGGCTAAAACTCAATCCTCCAGTTTAAATCTAGATTAAAGACGCATCTCTTTCATTCACATGATGCATCTCCTAACCTTGTACTCTGTAGTTGTATCAATGCACATGATCATCTTTACTTAATGCCTTGAACAGCAGCTACGCTAATTATTTTTCTGTTCTGTTTTATCTCGCGACGCCCATCCCGAGGTAACTAGAGAGTCCGTCAGCTCCAGTCTGGATCCAGCTTCTCGTAAAGACTTCAGATGACCACCACCTGTGAAGAGACGACTCAACTCCTGCGAGGACTTCAGATGACACAGCTCTGCATCAACACACACGCACTCATGCTCATCTCTATACCCTATTCATTAACAACATGTACTCTTATTTCTGTGCCATAGTTATTGTATTGATTAATAATAGATAGTTAGCTAATCTGTGTGCTTTGTATATGTGCATTTCTGAAATGCATAACATGTACAAATCAATTTCAATTGTAATGTAGATGCATTTTCTGTGAAGCTGCTTTGAAACGATATGTATCGTGAAAAACGCTATACAAATCAATTTGAATTGAATTGAATTGAATAAATCTGTTAATCAACCTCAGTCCTGATCAAAACTACTAAATGTTTAAAAAAAAAAAAAAATCTGGATTTTTTACTCTTTAATTGCCAAATTCACAAATGATGTCACTGATTGGGGGGGAAAAAACAAAATTACTAATTTTATTGTTTTAACCTTTCCTCGCAGTCTTGGACATGTGAAAGATTAGTATCAACAGTGGCTTTGATGCATTGTTAGTTTTTGTGCAGCATTAGATTTTATTTTTTCTCTCCCTCATTTATATGCTGTTATACTCCATATAAAAGCCAGAAACTAAGCTTCTTTTTTTTGTTGCACAGGTCTATCTAAAGGGTTAATGGTGCCACCTGGTGATCAACAGTAAAAATGACACATTTTACCTCTGCCCAACAGGGAAAACCACCAACAATCAGAATGCATGATTAAATACGGAAGAATGCATATATATATATATCCAGTCCACAATCACTTTTTATATTGAAAATAAGTGATTTTTGTGTGGGTTTTTCTTCTTCCCCAAATCACTGTCAATTAAAGAGTACAAATCCTGGATTTAAAGAAAAAAAACCCACATTTAGTAGTTTTGATCACGACTGAGGTTGATTAATCGATTCATGCAACAAAAACAAAAAAAATTGGGATTTTTTTTTTTCTGACTGATGTTATTAATTTTGAGGAGTACAGAATGTTTATTGTGCAAGTGAGAGAAATAAATGCTGACATTTAGTCTAGAACTACAATAAGCATGATGTTTCCGCACAACGCCTCTGCACTTATTTTTGTCAACAAGGGGCAGGAGAGCTGTCAATGAAATGAATGTGTAAAAAGTAAGTTGGATATTTAGTTGTAAATTTGAAAAGTAATGCCGTTACTTTACTAGTTAGTTGTAAAAAGTGATATTATGTTGTAAGTCAAGTTGGTTATAATGCAATGTCACCCCCAACAGTGACACTTGGTGGTGGCCGCTGGAATTGAACCAGCAACCTTCTGCACATGAGTTCTATGGTATAGACCAGTGGTTCTCAAATGGGGGTACGCGTACCCCTGGGGGTACGTGAAGGCATTCCAGGGGGTACGTGAGATTTTTAATTATTGCCTACATATATTTAAAAAGAAGCATCCATGCAAAAATACTTTAAAAATAATTCTTTAATAAATATTTCAGAAAAATATAAGTATAAGTTCATAAAATTAATTTTATATTCAGTAGGCTATTCGATTTCATTATCCTAAAAACCCAGAGTCTCCCCCATACCAGGATGGTTTGACCCAACCTGTCATATGCCGCCTGGCATCACCTGTCAATCACTTGGATCAACAATAGGGTGATAGGGTGAGGGTTTTTAATGTTCTGTCCCCGACTGGAGTTGTCCCCGGAAATGTCCCCGTTTTACAGCTCGTTCCAAACAACCCGCAGATATATTGGAAAAAAAGCGCCCAACCAACATACAGCTGCTACGCTGACTCTACTTGGTAGCGCACGCTCCGCCCGCTTCAACTTCATGAAGAACGTACCGAGTCGAGAGCAGACAGAGCGCCATTATCGTCAAATATCAAAAGAAACCTCGTTGTCGCTTTCAAGGTAGTAACATACTAACTATTCGTTTTTAATTTAAAGTAATATTGTATGTGCTTTATAACAGAGCCTCAACAAGGTGCGGGATTGTTTTGTCCCCAAAAGATCTGCAGTCACAATGCAGTGATTACCACACATCTGAACTATAACTTCAATATAAAAACCTTAACCCTAACCCCAAACAATTACACTTGCAACCAACATGTGCAGAATACATATACTTTCTGCTTAAAATAATCCTAAAAAGCTAAATAACAAGACCAATTAAGGACAGTAAGAATTATTTTCAAGCATAAACGTAACAAAACTTTTGAAGTAAAAAAAGTAATTTATATAGTTGCCTATAAACTTAAATAAAATTATAAAATGTTACAATATTTGTTGAATAGTTTTATTTATCATATTTATGTTTTATTTTTGTTATGTGTTTTTGTTAAGTCATGTTACAATATTGTTTTGAACTGCTTATTTACAATGGTTAGCTTACCAATAACTGTTTTCATTGTTTGTTTGTTTTTTTGTGTTTTTTTATTGTATTAAATCCAGACCAAAAATCCTAATAATCAAACAAATGAGATTTAAGTGATATTTTGACCACTCAAATATGAAATGTCCCCGGTTTCCATTTCAGAAATATGGTCACTGTTTTCACTACATTAGTTTGAATCACTACATTTTAGTGATGATAAATATTTGCAATAAATTTAGTCATGGATTATTATCATTTAAAATGTTCGAAATAGTAATTTTTTTTCAAATGTTTGAATTTTGTATGCGTTTATCTGTTCCAAAGTTTAATAAATCAGACACTGATGGCACAGTGCTCTGTTTTAAGTCTTTTTTTTCAACCAAAAATGCTTTGCGCTGGTTAGGGGGTACTTGGCTGAAAAAATATTTCACAGGGGGTACATCACTGAAAAAAGGTTGAGAACCACTGGTATAGACCACTGGACCACCATCACACCCCCTTTAAGCACGCTTTATATAATAAAAGCCAATGAGAGAAACAAAATTCGTCCCCTCACAGTTGTCATGAAGAGCAAAATGAGATATATAGACCAAAACCACAATTTGTACCAGGCTGTAAACATGCTTTTTCTTTCTTTCTTTCTACTGTAAAGATGGGCATTTTAACATGGGGCTCAATGATGAGATTCTGCTCCCTTTTGGAGCCTGTCCCTAGCGGCCAGTCGATGAATTGCAGTCTGGGTCACTTCCGTATTGGCTTCATGGCCGGGTGGAGGTTGCCTCGTTGCCGCTGGGTGTAAGTGAATCCGCCTGTGATGCCATCAAGTGCACTGCAGCGCTTGCCGCTGATAGCCCGGACTAAAAGAACCGTCTTGAACAGATCTGTCTCTCGCAAGTTATTACAGTTGGTGTGTTTTGTTGTTTAATCACAACGATCGCGTTATTGGAGCTGTTGAGAATCGGATCTATTGAATTTACAACACATCCACTTCTGCCGAAATACATGAAAGTAAGTGGCCGGTGAACTGGGAGAAGAATAGAGGAAACTTTAAAGTTACTTACACAATGTGTATCTGATATGAATAAAAGTAGTCTAGAACTACAATAAGCATGATGTTTCCGCACAACGCCTCTGCACTTATTTTTGTCAACATGGGGGCAGGAGAGCTGTCAATGAAATGAATGTGGAAAAAGTAAGTTGGATATTTAGTTGTAAATTTGAAAAGTAATGCCGTTACTTTACTAGTTAGTTGTAAAAAGTAATATTATGTTGTAAGTCAAGTTGGTTATAATGCAATTACATGCCCAACAGTGACACTTGGTGGTGGCCGCTGGGATTGAACCAGCAACCTTCTGCACATGAGTTCTATGGTATAGACCACTGGACCACCATCCAGGGCCGGCTCTGTAAATCTGGGGGCCCTAAGCAGGATAATTTTGGGGCCCTGCCTTGCAGTGAATAATGGAGTATTGCACTGCAAACCAGCAACTGTATACAATCTAACACTTACACATTTCATCTGTATATCTTTTAACATGATTGCCTACAATTATTTTACTGCTTATTAAAGTACACTCACTGAAACAGTAAAAGTAAAGATTATAGATTTGCAAATTTAAGGTCAATTTGTTGTAAACAAATAAATATTAATAATTTAGCATTAACAATATAGCTAACTTACAACATTAGCCACAGTGGTCTGCGGCTCGCTATGCTCTACTGAAGCAGCAGTAGAGTCGCCTCCTCCAGCTATTGAGATTACAATATAATTAATAATAAATACAGTATGCAGAGTAGATAAAACACATTCATTTTAAATTAATATTAAAGTACAATTAGACAACATAGTGAATTATGATTATAAAACTAAATTTTTTATTGGCAAGAGGAAAATTAGCTATGTTGAAGTTGCGCACAAAACTATTCAAAAGAAAGGCAGTGGGAAATATTTACTTGTGTCAACCTCATGAAATTTTTCTCCACGACCACCAAAATATTTAAGAATGGCTCCTCCTGAGAAAGTGACATTTAGTTTTTTACAATTATGTTAAGGGTAAATTAAAAGAAATCCAATGTTAAATTATATTATTTAATTATTGGTTGATTAACTCTTACATACTGTTCATATTTTAAACCTTCACAGCATGGAGTGAGATATTTTTTTACCTTTTATGATTACATACAGTAATACATTCACTGTAAAAAAAAAAATCAGGTGCCCAATTGAAAATTTTCTAGTGAGCGATCACATCTAAAATTTTCAGTTGGCCAAATTTAATTTCTTGAAATTTAATTGAATTAAAATGCATCAATTCACATTAATTCAATTTGGCCAACTGAAAAATTTAGATGTGATCGCTCACTAGAAAATTTTCAATTGGGGACCTGCTTTTTTTTACAGTGTTCTTTACTAAAATTTACCACAAATCCATTTTGCTTTTAGGTGTCTTGTATCGATCATCATTCAATAATGTTTCAGAGAGGACACTGTGTTTTCTTTAGGTTTAAATGGTCTGGGCGATTTAGCTTAACAATAGCCTATATAAAATATTTCATAATAGTATATAGATTAATATTTATTAATAATTTTTAATTGCCTATTCAATTAAGACCATAAGAAAAAGCTTGTATTTAACCGCTTTATTTTAAACTTCATTTTGATTTTGACTGTCAAATGATTGCTCTTTCTCTTCCTATTTCTTTCTTTCTCTCGAATGTTCTTAAACTATTTTTTTATTGTAATAAGCGTCTATTGAGACAAAGATTTTTCGGTTTTTTCTTTCCCAGAACTAGTGTAGGTCATGTAACGTTAACTGTTAAAAAGAAAATACATTCATAGGAGGTGGGTCTGTCTCTAAGCGGTCTGCAGCCCAGAGCTGGGGCCGACGGCTGGACCATAGCGCAAGCAATGTTGATTCAGCATAATCGACGGACAGCTAACGTTATGCTGCGTTCACACCAAACGCAAATAGAGTGTCTGGCGCGAGTGATTTGATTTCAATGTTAAGTCAATGGAAAGGCGCGTTGACGCGCGTCTAGAGGTCCCGCGGCGCGGAAGGCGCTTTTCGCGCGGTGCGAATGACGCGAATTGAGCGACTGCGGCGACGCTGGCGAGTGCAATCTGTAGTTAGGGGGCCCCCTAGTGGCGGCGGGGCCCTAAGCAGCCGCTTAGTTCGCTTATAGGGAGAGCCGGCTCTGCCACCATCACACCCCCTTTAATGATGCTTTATATAATAAAAGGCAATGAGAGAAACAAAATTCGTCCCCTCACAGTTGTCATGAAGAGCAAAATGAGATATATAGACCAAAACCACAATTTGTACCAGGCTGTAAACATGTTTTTTCTTTCTTTCTTTCTACTGTAAAGATGGGCATTTTAACATGGGGCTCAATGATGAGATTCTGCTCCCTTTTGGAGCCTGTCCCTAGCGGCCAGTCGATGAATTGCAGTCTGGGTCACTTCCGTATTGGCTTCATGGCCGGGGGGAGGTTGCCTCGTTGCCGCTGGGTGTAGGTGAATCCGCCTGTGATGCCATCAAGTGCACTGCAGCGCTTGCCGCTGATAGCCCGGACTAAAAGAACCGTCTTGAACAGATCTGTCTCTCGCAAGTTATTACAGTTGGTGTGTTTTGTTGTTTAATCATAACGATCGCGTTATTGGAGCTGTTGAGAATCGGATCTATTGAATTTACATTACATCCACTTCTGCCGAAATACATGAAAGTAAGTGGCCGGTGAACTGGGAGAAGAATAGAGGAAACTTTAAAGTTACTTACACAATGTGTATCTGATATGAATAAAACTCGTTGTCTAAGTATAATGGAACAGGGGTTGTTTTTACTGCTTTTATAGACATCGGCATGCAGTGGCGGTTCTAGACCACGGTAACTATGGGGGCCAGGCAGGGGCCACTTGTGCTTTTAGGGGGCACACGTTAACATTTATCTTAACCAGTAGATAATTAGGTAGTTCACCTGAAAATTCTATCACCATTTACTCACCCCCATGTCGTTCCAAATAGGACTTTCTTATGTTGAACACAATATTAACTTATTTATTTTATTAAACTGTTGTATAAGATCAGTAGGCCTATCGCATTTGCACTCATGCTATTCTGGGTAGAAAAACAGAACTTGTGTGATATTGCACTCGTTACTCATGTTATATTGCTTAGTCTATATCATGATGTAAATGTGAGGGCGTTTTCACACTGGCAGTTTAGTTTGAATAATTGGTAATGTGAAAGTTGTCATGCGGACCCGGGTGAGCTGAGCTCAGGGGAACTGAATTCGAGACTGCCTGAAGGAGGTAGTCTGAGCTCGGTTGCGCAAATTGCGCTCGAGCTGTGCTGCGATTCATGGGAATTTGAAAGCAACAAGCTAATACGACTAGCGGGCCTGTGGCGGACCACTGGAGGCAAAGTTGGCGGCCCACCGGCGGCCCGCTGGCATTTTGCTCATCGTTTTCCTAGCGGACCACCGGCGGCAGCCACCACTTTTCCGACAGTGGTCCGCTACCGAGCCGCTGGTTTATAATAAATGTTTTCTGGCCACCCACGGACGATCCACTGGTCATATGATTCACAACTGGGTAATTATAGTTAGATCCAATATAATAATATTTAATGCAATAATGAATCAAAAACAAAGTACACAACTGCTAATAACCATTGTATATGTATTTTTTTGGATAGAGGCAACACAAATGCGTAGCTAAACAAATGGAAATAAACATAAAATAACTATAAACATTATGATAGCCTATTCAAAATATGTACTTTTGTTAATATATATATATATATATATATATATATATATATATATATATATATATATATATATATATATATATATATATATATATATATATATATATATATATATATATATATATATATATATATATATATATAAACAGGATACATAAGACTGTATTATATATTATAAGATTAAGACTCGGGTGCGCAAGAAAAGTAACCTGCGCATGCATTTTATCAGATGACGGTGTATTTAGTTCAATACAACACATGTGTAAGGGATGATAGTGTTGATGATTTACCTTGGATACGAGCGAGAGGGAGCCTGCGGTGTATTCGCGGTGTAGAACGCGCTCTGACGCGGACCACAACAAACGTGCCCAGTGTAAAAACGCTCTTGAGTCTAAAACTCAAACAGGGGCATTTCTGCCGCATATCTTGAATTTTATGGACATTCTGGCACTGAAATGGTTTGGTTAACGACATTCTAACAATACAGGTTTTGGAACAACACGAGGGTGAGTTACATTAGGTGTTTTTATTTTCTTTTAGGGGGAACTAACCCTTTATTTTATTCCCAGATTATTGAAAGTCTTTTATTTGGCCATGTACTGTATCACTCGATCTGCAGTCTCTACACGTGAAGTAAAATCATTTCAAGTTCATTTATTTATTTGAAAAGTAATGTATCTGTAATATGATCAATTTATAAAAGTAAAACTAAACCATTTATTTTACATGTTTTGTAGCCTACCTGCTCTCTGTTAGCAGACTCTTCGCAAAGTTAGCATAGACATCAAAACAAACATCTAATACTCTATAAGCAACACTGGACAATTGGATAAAATAATATTATTTCTCGCTATATGTGAACAAGACTGAAATTACATTATTCTGTATCTTTTCTCGGGTATGCCTATCTCTGTCATATTCGCACATGAACGGTTCTTTCATTGCGTTGGTCATAATTTATCTTTGGCTGCATCTTCCTAATTCGGAATATGATCAAAGATTACATATGTGGACGTGTTCGGAGAAATTAGCCATTGAAAAAATATATTTTAACTACCAGTAAATGAACGAAATGACTGAATGGAATTCAAAGTCGTCAAGTCAGTAAAATTAATCTCCAGTAGCTATCACTGCTGCGTAAGGGTGCAGTTACATTCAACACAACGTGTATAAAGAGAGCTTATTTTATCTATAATCAAGAGCGTAGCAACCGCTATAGCCCGCGTTTTACAACTATTTGAGCGAATGCAGACTGAGTGACGAATCATTCATAAACAGACATCACTTGCGCGCCACAGCGCGCAGCCTCCTCATTGCTTCTCTGCATTGGTTATTGGTTATGACACAATAAAGTGCTCTTTTCATCACACACCGCCACAGCAAAAAACGCACATTGCAACCAGTTTCAGAACATTGTTTGGTGCGATGTGATTCCAAATTTACGGGGGCCAGAGGGGGGGCCAGGCTTGTTGACACGGGGGCACCGGCCCCCCTGGCCACCCCCCTAGAACCGCCACTGTCGGCATGTATTTTACAAACTCTACACCTGTATTGGTTTGCTGCTACTTATGTATATTTAATAAATGTCTGAAACCTATAATAAACACGCGGTTGAAAACCGTGGATAGTTGTTGTATGTGTGACGAGCGCGTCTGTCGCTGGCCCAGCGCCAACTAATCAGTGAGTCAATGCGGCGCGAGAGCGTTTGGATTTAGGAGTTGATCGCATGGTGCACTGACCCCTCTAACCACAGCGGTGTGGGACCAGCCCCAAGACTAGTCGGACATGTGTGGTAGTACACTCGAAAGAGTTGAACTAACTTCACAAAAGCTAAAAATCTTTGTCCATTTTTCTGCTTCGTATTCGTCATCACTACGCTTGCGCCAATAGCGAGGCTGCGTGTTTGCATAAGCCGCAAAGCATTGTGGGTAATAGGACCGTTGTGGATTTGAAAACGGCATATTGAGCGAATAAACGTAGAATTTGCATTCCTGTTATGTTTCATATGTCTATATTTGATTGGTGCAAGTATATCAAACATGTAAAAGTCGCAGGCTAAATTGTATGTTACCGTCAACGAGAAACAGAGCTAATTACGGTCGTTTATATACTAGGCGAATATACATTGATCTCTGGTAAGGGACTTTATGCAGATGCATCAGGACCCCCACGTTCTCCCTGCAAGCAAATATGGATGGGATAGCGCAAATCTCCTTGCTTGTATGATGGATGATCTGGCCTGTCCTCTCCCTTACCTTTTGTATTTAAATACATACGCATTTATTTTATTAAATTAGTTACAGTTAAAATCATTCTGGTGAGAGAGATCATGTTGTTGCAGCCGGACCACATGCACACGTCGCAGGTGTTGTCCCTCTCACATTTTAAAATAACTCTTAAATAATTACTGTGTTTTTTTGCTTGCTGCCAGAGCAACATTTCTCATTTGAATTCGACCTGATGCTCTAAAACAGTGGTTCTCAAACTTTTTATACCAAGTACCACCATAATGACCAACATTAAAATACAGTAGTGTAGTAGGCCTTACTATTCAGCTACAGCTCTGCACAGTTCAAAAAAGAGGCAGTTCCATCCTAATAGGAATATTTTTTTGTTGTCAGCCACTTTAACACTGTAAATGCACATTTTGTACATTAACACTGCACTGTGCTTACATACAGGTAAATCAAATAATTAAATAATGATTACATTAAATTGTGTTAATCTAAAAGTTTAATTAAAACTGTAATGTACTTAAATGTAAAAAAAAAAAAAAACTTTACTCAAATAAAGATACAATTAAAATGTATTGTTTTAACATTAATTTATATTTAAAGTCAAAATTCAATATTTGTTCTGAGTTTGTCACACCACAGAAAAAAATGTATCATTAAATGTGTGCCAAATTTAAATTATAAACACTGTCTGCGCTGAAACCACGCCCACTAGCGGGAAAGCAGCGGTAAGAAGCACACAAGACAACTGGCCACCACTGGCACGAACTGCAATGATGGCACCAGATGTTGGCGGGACGGGCGGATGAAGTTCTGTGTCAGTCCGGCAGTGGATTATCAGTGAATCCCAGTTGTCTCCGATGAACGTTTGTAAAACTATCCGGTGTAAAACGATCACTGCAGAGGCAGGTGTTGGTGGTGTTCAAGGTAGCTGTTCACAAAATCAATCCACCTCTTCTTGATATCAGCGATTTGGATTTATAAGCTTTTTATAGGTTTTACAGTTAGGTAATATGCATTTACATGATGAAGGCATAACTAGCTAGCTAACTGTAGGCTGTAGTAACTAACGGTAGTGACAGCAACGCGCGATTGAACGGGCGACCTGATGCGAATGACGTTAGTTGTTATGGTGTTAGGGGAGGGGCCAGGCTCAGTGGCTGCAGTGCGTCATCGAGCCACCTTTTTAGTACAACACAGTTCACAGTGTTTGTAACGTGTTTCAGCAATACATTTCTAACATTTATAATGTGTTTAGTACAGAAACAAATTTTAGAATCGTCTTTACAGCGACTTTAATTTAGTGATTCCTCTGCATACCACTAGAGGGAGCCTGAGTACCACACTTTGAGAACCACTGCTCTAAAATAAAGTTTATAAAAGCTATATGGACATATTAAAAAAAAATATATATATATATATTAAAAAAAACAATAACTATTAACCCTTGAGCATTGTTCAAATTCACGACCCTTTCGTTATGTTTGGGATGGCAAAAGTCCACTAAATTAAACTGCTGTAAAAATGTATCAGATGAATATTTTTTTCTTTTCTTTTCTGCATACATTTTTTTTCTCCACCCGACTTCTCGAGACGGAACGCGACGCTGTGATCACCGTTGTCCGGCATGTACATGCCGCCTCGGCTAAAGGTAAGGTGCGCAGTCACTGTTTTCCTGGTGCTCGTGTTCTCGATGCCGCTGCGCAGGTACCGGCAATTATGAATGGCGACGAGAGCATCGGTGCTGTTGTGCTTCACGCGGGGGTGAACGACACCAGGCTGCGGCAGACGGAGGTTCTGAAGACGGACTTCAGGAGCCTGATCGAGACTGTACGCAGAACATCACCCGCGACGAGGATCGTCGTGTCCGGACCGCTTCCCACATACAGACGAGGGCATGAAAGGTTCAGTATTTGCTCTAAATGAATGGTTATTGTCATGGTGTAATGAACAGAAGCTGCTCTTTGTAAATAATTGGAATCTTTTCTGGGAGCGGCCAAGGCTTTTCCGTGCTGATGGCCTGCACCCCGGCAGGATCGGCGCGGATCTTCTGTCCGACAACATCTCCTAGACGCTACGCACCGTATGACTAGTAAGTCAAACTACACTTGACAGTTCTTGTTCTGTAGTGCATTGTGTAGAAACTGTGTCTGTTCCATGAATATTTAGGTCAAAATCCTCAATAGGATCCAGAGAAAATCTGATCATTATCAAACCAGATAATCTTGAAAGAAATGAACAAAAACATTCTCTAAAACTAGGTCTCCTTAACATTCGATCGCTCGCACCTAAAGCAGTTATTGTAAATGAAATGATCACAGATAATAGCTTTGATTTACTATGTCTGACTGAAACCTGGCTTAAACCTAATGACTATTACAGACCTATTTCAAATCTTCCATTTCTGTCTAAAATACCAGAAAAAATGGTGTCTGCTCAATTATGCTCTTACTTGCAAGAAAACGTTACCGATGAAAAATTTCAGCCTGGATTCAGAGCCCATCATAGCACAGAAACTGCGCTCGTTAAAATCACAAATGACTTACTCTTAGCTGCTGACCAAGGCTCAATACTAGTTTTACTTGATCTTAGTTCAGCATTCGACACCATAGATCATAAAATACTCTTAGATCGTCTACAAAATTACACTGGCTTTCAGGGACGGGCATTAAAGTGGTTTAGATCGTATCTATCAGAGCGTTACCAATTTGTCTATTTAAACAGGGAACAGTCTAAAGCCCTATTCGGACGGGATTAGTTTAACATGGGGAGGTGGGGGTAAAGTAATTTTACCTCAGGACGTCTGTAATATTAATGGCCAATTCGCACGGGATAAGACATCTCAGTAAAACTAGCAGAATTGGGAGGGGTAACTCGCTTTACGCACCAACGTAACCTCCTTGTCGTCATGTGCGTTGCTTCCTGTTTTCACGTGAGCAAACACACAATATATATGTGTGTGTGTGTGTGTGTGTATATATATATATATATATATATATATATATATATATATATATATATATATATATATATATATATATATATATATATATATATATATATATATATATATATATATATATATATATATATATAAACATAAACATTTAGGTCCAGTCTAACGATTCTGTTTGGATGGTATTGGTAATAGACGCTTACCTAAAGCTAAAAGAAGTGTTGTGCCTCTAAAAAGTGCTTTCGATCTTATTGTTGCTTTAAATTGTATGCGGAAAATACTGGAGGTTTGCCACAGAGTAGTCCCACCCAGTGACGCCGCTACCACCACGCGCATCACGCGCTGCGCGTAGGGCACCAAGTGCTCCGGGGAGCACCACAAGAAAATGCTCTCTCTACCCTCCCGCGGCTCTGCAAAATTCGCGAACGCCGCCACTGCGGGCATCGTAAAGTGATCGCGCTTAGGGCATCAAAGCGGCGGGACTGGTCCCACCACCTACAACGAAACCGAGTGCTTCTTCAAGCGCTTCCATGCTTGCAAAACGAGCCAAAACTACTTTTAAACAGGAAATGATGGAATTTTACCGTACATTTTTACACCGGGTCTATTCGAACGGGATTAGTTTTACCCAAGGTCATTTTTCCGGACCTTTTTACAGAAGGTAAAAGTCTCCGTAATCTTTACTGACATTGTCCGTAATGATTACCGAGATGGCACATTCGGACGGGACTAAAATCACAGAGAACCTCTGGTAATAATTACTTTACCCCCACCTCCCCATGTTAAACTAATCCCGTCCGAATAGGGCTTAAGATAACGTCTGTAAATTATGGAGTGCCGCAAGGATCTGTGTTAGGCCCTCTGTTTTTTCTCAATATATATATATATATATATATATATATATATATATATATATATATATATATATATATATATATATATATATATATATATATATATATAAAGTGAGGAAAGTAAGTATTTGAAAACCCTGCTATTTTGCAAGTTCTCCCACTTAGAAATCATGGAGGGGTCTGAAATTGTCATCGTAGGTGCATGTCCACTGTGAGAGACATAATCTCTGAAAAAAAAAAAAAAATCCAGAAATCACAATGTATGATTTTTTTTAAAACTATTTATTTGTATGATACAGCTGCAAATAAGTATTTGAACACCTGTCTATCAGCTAGAATTCTGACCCTCAAAGAGCTGTTAGTCTGCCTTTAAAATGTCCACCTCCACTCCATTTATTATCCTAAATTATATGCACCTGTTTGAGGTCGTTAGCTGCATAAAGACACCTGTCCACCCCATAGAATCAGTAAGAATCCAACTACTAACATGGCCAAGACCAAAGAGCTGTCCGAAGACACTAGAGTCAAAATTGTACTCCTCCAAAAGGCTGGAACGGGCTACGGGGAAATTGCCAAGCAGCTTGGTGAAAAAAGGTCCACTGTTGGAGCAATCATTAGAAAATGGAAGAAGCTAAACATGACTGTCAATCTCCCTCGGACTGGGGCTCCATGCAAGATCTCACCTCGTGGGGTCTCAATGATCCTAAGAAAGGTGAGAAATCAGCCCAGAACTACACGGGAGGAGCTGGTCAATGACCTGAAAAGAGCTGGGACCACCGTTTCCAAGGTTACTGTTGGTAATACACTAAGACGTCATGGTTTGAAATCATGCATGGCACGGAAGGTTCCCCTGCTTAAACCAGCACATGTCCAGGCCCGTCTTAAGTTTGCCAATGACCATTTGGATGATCCAGAGGAGTCATGGGAGAAAGTCATGTGGTCAGATGAGACCAAAATAGAACTTTTTGGTCATAATTCCACTAAACGTGTTTGGAGGAAGAAGAATGATGATGAGTACCATCCCAAGAACACCATCCCTACTGTGAAGCACGGGGGTGGTAGCATCATGCTTTGGGGGTGTTTTTCTGCACATGGGACAGGGCGACTGCACTGTTTTAAGGAGAGGATGACCGGGGCCGTGTATTGCGAGATTTTTTGGCAACAACCTCCTTCCCTCAGTTAGAGCATTGAAGATGGGTCGAGGCTGGGTCTTCCAACATGACAATGACTCGAAGCGCACAGCCAGGATAACCAAGGAGTGGCTCTGTAAGAAGCATATCAAGGTTCTGGCGTGGCCTAGCCAGTCTCCAGACCTAAACCCAATAGAGAATCTTTGGAGGGAGCTCAAACTCCGTGTTTCTCAGCGACAGGCCAGAAACCTGACTGATCTAGAGAAGATCTGTGTGGAGGAGTGGGCCAAAATCCCTCCTGCAGTGTGTGCAAACCTGGTGAGAAACTACAGGAAACGTTTGACCTCTGTAATTGCAAACAAAGGCTACTGTACCAAATATTAACATTGATTTGCTCAGGTGTTCAAATACTTAATTTCAGCTGTATCATACAAATAAATAGTTAAAAAATCACACATTGTGATTTCTGGATTTTTAAAAAAAAAATTTTTTTAGATTATGTCTCTCACAGTGGACATGCACCTACGATGACAAATTCAGACCCCTCCATGATTTCTAAGTTGGAGAACTTGCAAAATAGCAGGGTGTTCAAATACTTGTTTTCCTCACTGTTTATATATGCTGTCACTTGGTAATATTATAAGAAAACATGACATTAGTTCCCACTGTTATGCCGGTGATACTCAGTTATATATTTCAGCACGACCAGATGAAATCTCTAAATTATCCAAGCTAACAGAGTGTTATTAAAGATATAAAATATTGGATGACCTGTAATTTTCTCCTCCTAAATTCAGATAAGACTGAGGTATTACTTATTGGACCAAAAACTGGTACACAGAATCTCTTAAATTATAATTGACATTTAGAAGGACGTACTGTTACTTCATCTGCTACAGTTAAAGACTTGGGTGTTCTATTAGACAGCAACTTGTCTTTTGAAAAAAAATCATATTTCAAATACTATAAAAACAGCCTTCTTCCACCTCAGAAACATCGCTAAGCTACGAAACATGCTATCTGTCTCTGATGCAGAAAAGTTAGTTTATGCATTTATGACCTCTAGACTAGATTACTGTAATGCACTACTAGCTGGCTGTCCTGCCTCCTCAATAACCAAGCTACAATTAGTCCAAAATGCAGCTGCTAGAGTTCTTACTAGGTCAAGAAAATATGATCACACAACACCAATTCTAACATCTCTACACTGGTTACCTGTTAAGTTTCGTATAGATCAATTATAAAGTATTGCTACTGACCTATAAGGCCCTAAATGGTTTAGCTCCTGTGTATTTAACTGATCTTCTATCGCCTTTATAACCCATCACGATCTTTAAGATCACTAAACTCTGGGCTTCTGGTAATACCGAGGATATCCAAGTCAACTAAAGGAGGAAGAACGTTTTCATATTTGGCACCTAAACTATGGGCTAGCCTTCCTAATAATGTTCGGGGCTAAGACTCAATCCTGCAGTTTAAATCTAGATTAAAGACGCATCTCTTTCATTCACATGATGCATCTCCTAACCTTGTACTCTGTAGTTGTATCAATGCACATGATCATCTTTACTTAATGCCTTGAACAGCAGCTACGCTAATTATTTTTCTGTTCTGTTTTATCTCGCGACGCCCATCCCGAGGTAACTAGAGAGTCCGTCAGCTCCAGTCTGGATCCAGCTTCTCGTAAAGACTTCAGATGACCACCACCTGTGAAGAGACGACTCAACTCCTGCGAGGACTTCAGATGACACAGCTCTGCATCAACACACACGCACGCACTCATGCTCATCTCTATACCCTATTCATTAACAACATGTACTCTTATTTCTGTGCCATAGTTATTGTATTGATTAATAATAGATAGTTAGCTAATCTGTGTGCTTTGTATATGTGCATTTCTGAAATGCATAACATGTACAAATCAATTTCAATTGTAATGTAGATGCATTTTCTGTGAAGCTGCTTTGAAACGATATGTATCGTGAAAAGCGCTATACAAATCAATTTGAATTGAATTGAATTGAATAAATCTGTTAATCAACCTCAGTCCTGATCAAAACTACTAAATGTTTAAAAAAAAAAAAAAATCTGGATTTTTTTACTCTTTAATTGCCAAATTCACAAATGATGTCACTGATTGGGGGGGGAAAAACAAAATTAATAATTTTATTGTTTTAACCTTTCCTCGCAGTCTTGGACATGTGAAAGATTAGTATCAACAGTGGCTTTGATGCATTGTTAGTTTTTGTGCAGAATCAGATTTTATTTTTTCTCTCCCTCATTTATATGCTGTTATACTCCATATAAAAGCCAGAAACTAAGCTTCTTTTTTTTGTTGCACAGGTCTATCTAAAGGGTTAACGGTGCCACCTGGTGATCAACAGTAAAAATGACACATTTTACCTCTGCCCAACAGGGAAAACCACCAACAATCAGAATGCATGATTAAATACGGAAGAATGCATATATATATATATATCCAGTCCACAATCACTTTTTATATTGAAAATAAGTGATTTTTGTGTGGGTTTTTCTTCTTCCCCAAATCACTGTCAATTAAAGAGTACAAATCCTGGATTTAAAGAAAAAAAAACCCACATTTAGTAGTTTTGATCAGGACTGAGGCTGATTAATCGATTCATGCAACAAAAACAAAAAAAATTGGGATTTTTTTTTATCTGACTGATGTTATTAATTTTGAGGAGTACAGAATGTTTATTGTGCAAGTGAGAGAAATAAATGCTGACATTTAGTCTAGAACTACAATAAGCATGATGTTTCTGCACAACGCCTCTGCACTTATTTTTGTCAACATGGGGGCAGGAGAGCTGTCAATGAAATGAATGTGGAAAAAGTAAGTTGGATATTTAGTTGTAAATTTGAAAAGTAATGCCGTTACTTTACTAGTTAGTTGTAAAAGGTAATATTATGTTGTAAGTCAAGTTGGTTATAATGCAATGTCACCCCCAACAGTGACACTTGGTGGTGGCCGCTGGGATTGAACCAGCAACCTTCTGCACATGAGTTCTATGGTATAGACCACTGGACCACCATCACACCCCCTTTAATGATGCTTTATATAATAAAAGGCAATTAGAGAAACAAAATTCGTCCCCTCACAGTTGTCATGAAGAGCAAAATGAGATATATAGACCAAAACCACAATTTGTACCAGGCTGTAAACATGTTTTTTCTTTCTTTCTTTCTACTGTAAAGATGGGCATTTTAACATGGGGCTCAATGATGAGATTCTGCTCCCTTTTGGAGCCTGTCCCTAGCGGCCAGTCGATGAATTGCAGTCTGGGTAACTTCCGTATTGGCTTACATGGCCGGGGGGAGGTTGCCTCGTTGCCGCTGGGTGTAGGTGAATCCGCCTGTGATGCCATCAAGTGCACTGCAGCGCTTGCCGCTGATATCCCGGACTAAAAGAACCGTCTTGAACAGATCTGTCTCTCGCAAGTTATTACAGTTGGTGTGTTTTGTTGTTTAATCATAACGATCGCGTTATTGGAGCTGTTGAGAATCGGATCTATTGAATTTACATTACATCCACTTCTGCCGAAATACATGAAAGTAAGTGACCGGTGAACTCGGAGAAGAATAGAGGAAACTTTAAAGTTACTTACACAATGTGTATCTGATATGAATAAAACTCGTTGTCTAAGTATAATGGAACAGGGGTTGTTTTTACTGCTTTTATAGACATCGGCATGTATTTTACAAACTCTACACCTGTATCGGTTTGCTGCTACTTGTGCTACTTTTATGTATATTTAATAAATGTCTGAAACCTATAATAAACACGCGGTTGAAAACCGTGGATAGTTGTATATGTGACGAGCGCGTCTGTCGCTGGCCCAGCGCCAACTAGTCAGCGAGTCAATGCGGCGCGAGAGCGTTTGGATTTAGGAGTTGATCGCATGGTGCGCTGACCCCTCTAACCACAGCGGTGTGGGACCAGCCCCAAGACTAGTCGGACATGTGTGGTAGTACACTCGAAAGAGTTGAACTACCGGTAACTTCACAAAAGCCAAAAATCTTTGTCCATTTTTCTGCTTCGTATTCGTCATCACTACGCTTGCGCCAATAGCGAGGCTGCGTGTTTGCATAAGCCGCAAAGCATTGTGGGTAATAGGACCGTTGTGGATTTGAAAACGGCATATTAAGCGAATAAACGTAGAATTTGCATTCCTGTTATGTTCCATATGTCTATATTTGATTGGTGCAAGTATATCAAACGTGTAAAAGTCGCAGGCTAAATTGTTTGTTACCGTCAACGAGAAACAGAGCTAATTACCTGGGTTTATATACTCGGCGAAAATTCAATGTTTTCTGGTAAGGGACTTTATGCAGATGCATCAGGACCCCCACGTTCTCCCTGCAAGCAAATATGGATGGGATAGCGCAAATCTCCTTGCTTGTATGATGGATGATCTGGGCTGTCCTCTCCCTTACCTTTTGTATTTAAATACATATGCATTTCTTTTATATTATTATATTAACTACAGTTAAAATCTTTCTGGTGAGAGAGTTCATGCTGTTGTAGCCGGACCACATGCACACGGGACGTCGCAGGTGTTGTCCCTCTCCCTTACATTTTAAAATAACTCTTAAATAATTACTGTGTTATTTTGCTTGCTGCCAGAGCAACATTTCTCATTTGAATTCGACCTGATGCTCTAAAACAGTGGTTCTCAAACTTTTTATACCAAGTACCACCATAATGACCAACATTAAAATACAGTAGTGTAGTAGGCCTTACTATTCAGCTACAGCTCTGCACAGTTCAAAAAAGAGGCAGTTCCATCCTAATAGGAATATTTTTTTGTTGTCAGCCATTTGAACACTGTAAATACACAGTTTGTACATTAACACTGCACTGTGCTTACATACAGGTAAATCAAATAATTAAATAATGATTAAATTAAATTGTGTTAATCTAAACGTTTAATTAAAACTGTAATGTACTTAAATGTAAAAAAAAAAAAAACTTTACTCAAATAAAGATACAATTAAAATGTATTGTTTTAACATTAATTTATATTTAAAGTCAAAATTCAATATTTGTTCTGAGTTTGTCACACCACAGAAAAAATTTATCATTAAATGTGTGCCAAATTTAAATTATAAACACTGTCTGCGCTGAAACCACGCCCACTAGCGGGAAAGCAGCGGTAAGAAGCACACAAGACAACTGGCCACCACTGGCACGTACTGCAATGATGGCACCAGATGTTGGCGGGACGGGCGGATGAAGTCCTGTGTCAGTCCGGCAGTGGATTATCAGTGAATCCCAGTTGTCTCCGATGAACGTTTGTAAAACTATCCGGTGTAAAACGATCACTGCAGAGGCAGGTGTTGGTGGTGTTCAAGGTAGCTGTTCACAAAATGAATCCACCTCTTCTTGATATCAGCGATTTGGATTTATAAGCTTTTTATAGGTTTTACAGTTAGGTAATATGCATTTACATGATGAAGGCATAACTAGCTAGCTAACTGTAGGCTGTAGTAAGTAACGGTAGTGACAGCAACGCGCGATTGAACGGGCGACCTGATGCGAATGACGTTAGTTGTTGCTCTAAATGAATGGTTATTGTCGTGGTGTAATGAACAGAAGCTGCTCTTTGTAAATAATTGGAATCTTTTCTGGGAGCGGCCAAGGCTTTTCCGTGCTGATGGCCTGCACCCCGGCAGGATCGGCGCGGATCTTCTGTCCGACAACATCTCCTAGACGCTACGCACCGTATGACTAGTAAGTCAAACTACACTTGACAGTTCTTGTTCTGTAGTGCATTGTGTAGAAACTGTGTCTGTTCCATGAATATTTAGGTCAAAATCCTCAATAGGATCCAGAGAAAATCTGATCATTATCAAACCAGATAATCTTGAAAGAAATGAACAAAAACATTCTCTAAAACTAGGTCTCCTTAACATTCGATCGCTCGCACCTAAAGCAGTTATTGTAAATGAAATGATCACAGATAATAGCTTTGATTTACTATGTCTGACTGAAACCTGGCTTAAACCTAATGACTATTACAGACCTATTTCAAATCTTCCATTTCTGTCTAAAATACCAGAAAAAATGGTGTCTGCTCAATTATGCTCTTACTTGCAAGAAAACGTTACCGATGAAAAATTTCAGCCTGGATTCAGAGCCCATCATAGCACAGAAACTGCGCTCGTTAAAATCACAAATGACTTACTCTTAGCTGCTGACCAAGGCTCAATACTAGTTTTACTTGATCTTAGTTCAGCATTCGACACCATAGATCATAAAATACTCTTAGATCGTCTACAAAATTACACTGGCTTTCAGGGACGGGCATTAAAGTGGTTTAGATCGTATCTATCAGAGCGTTACCAATTTGTCTATTTAAACAGGGAACAGTCTAAAGCCCTATTCGGACGGGATTAGTTTAACATGGGGAGGTGGGGGTAAAGTAATTTTACCTCAGGACGTCTGTAATATTAATGGCCAATTCGCACGGGATAAGACATCTCAGTAAAACTAGCAGAATTGGGAGGGGTAACTCGCTTTACGCACCAACGTAACCTCCTTGTCGTCATGTGCGTTGCTTCCTGTTTTCACGTGAGCAAACACACAATATATATGTGTGTGTGTGTGTGTGTGTGTATATATATATATATATATATATATATATATATATATATATATATATATATATATATATATATATATATATATATATATATATATAAACATAAACATTTAGGTCCAGTCTAACGATTCTGTTTGGATGGTATTGGTAATAGACGCTTACCTAAAGCTAAAAGAAGTGTTGTGCCTCTAAAAAGTGCTTTCGATCTTATTGTTGCTTTAAATTGTATGCGGAAAATACTGGAGGTTTGCCACAGAGTTGTCCCACCCAGTGACGCCGCTACCATCACGCGCTGCGCGTAGGGCACCAAGTGCTCCGGGGAGCACCACAAGAAAATGCTCTCTCTACCCTCCCGCGGCTCTGCAAAATTCGCGAACGCCGCCACTGCGGGCATCGTAAAGTGATCGCGCTTAGGGCATCAAAGCGGCGGGACTGGTCCCACCACCTACAACGAAACCGAGTGCTTCTTCAAGCGCTTCCATGCTTGCAAAACGAGCCAAAACTACTTTTAAACAGGAAATGATGGAATTTTACCGTACATTTTTACACCGGGTCTATTCGAACGGGATTAGTTTTACCCAAGGTCATTTTTCCGGACCTTTTTACAGAAGGTAAAAGTCTCCGTAATCTTTACTGACATTGTCCGTAATGATTACCGAGATGGCACATTCGGACGGGACTAAAATCACAGAGAACCTCTGGTAATAATTACTTTACCCCCACCTCCCCATGTTAAACTAATCCCGTCCGAATAGGGCTTAAGATAACGTCTGTAAATTATGGAGTGCCGCAAGGATCTGTGTTAGGCCCTCTGTTTTTTCTCAATATATATATATATATATATATATATATAAAGTGAGGAAAGTAAGTATTTGAACACCCTGCATTTTGCAAGTTCTCCCACTTAGAAATCATGGAGGGGTCTGAAATTGTCATCGTAGGTGCATGTCCACTGTGAGAGACATAATCTCTGAAAAAAAAATAATAATCCAGAAATCACAATGTATGATTTTTTTTTAAACTATTTATTTGTATGATACAGCTGCAAATAAGTATTTGAACACCTGTCTATCAGCTAGAATTCTGACCCTCAAAGAGCTGTTAGTCTGCCTTTAAAATGTCCACCTCCACTCCATTTATTATCCTAAATTAGATGCACCTGTTTGAGGTCGTTAGCTGCATAAAGACACCTGTCCACCCCATAGAATCAGTAAGAATCCAACTACTAACATGGCCAAGACCAAAGAGCTGTCCGAAGACACTAGAGTCAAAATTGTACTCCTCCAAAAGGCTGGAACGGGCTACGGGGAAATTGCCAAGCAGCTTGGTGAAAAAAGGTCCACTGTTGGAGCAATCATTAGAAAATGGAAGAAGCTAATCATGACTGTCAATCTCCCTCGGACTGGGGCTCCATGCAAGATCTCACCTCGTGGGGTCTCAATGATCCTAAGAAAGGTGAGAAATCAGCCCAGAACTACACGGGAGGAGCTGGTCAATGACCTGAAAAGAGCTGGGACCACCGTTTCCAAGGTTACTGTTGGTAATACACTAAGACGTCATGGTTTGAAATCATGCATGGCACGGAAGGTTCCCCTGCTTAAACCAGCACATGTCCAGGCCCGTCTTAAGTTTGCCAATGACCATTTGGATGATCCAGAGGAGTCATGGGAGAAAGTCATGTGGTCAGATGAGACCAAAATAGAACTTTTTGGTCATAATTCCACTAAACGTGTTTGGAGGAAGAAGAATGATGATGAGTACCATCCCAAGAACACCATCCCTACTGTGAAGCACGGGGGTGGTAGCATCATGCTTTGGGGGTGTTTTTCTGCACATGGGACAGGGCGACTGCACTGTTTTAAGGAGAGGATGACCGGGGCCATGTATTGCGAGATTTTTTGGCAACAACCTCCTTCCCTCAGTTAGAGCATTGAAGATGGGTCGAGGCTGGGTCTTCCAACATGACAATGACCCGAAGCGCACAGCCAGGATAACCAAGGAGTGGCTCTGTAAGAAGCATATCAAGGTTCTGGCGTGGCCTAGCCAGTCTCCAGACCTAAACCCAATAGAGAATCTTTGGAGGGAGCTCAAACTCCGTGTTTCTCAGTGACAGGCCAGAAACCTGACTGATCTAGAGAAGATCTGTGTGGAGGAGTGGGTCAAAATCCCTCCTGCAGTGTGTGCAAACCTGGTGAGAAACTACAGGAAACGTTTGACCTCTGTAATTGCAAACAAAGGCTACTGTACCAAATATTAACATTGATTTTCTCAGGTGTTCAAATACTTAATTTCAGCTGTATCATACAAATAAATAGTTAAAAAATCACACATTGTGATTTCTGGATTTTTAAAAAAAAATTTTTTTAGATTATGTCTCTCACAGTGGACATGCACCTACGATGACAAATTCAGACCCCTCCATGATTTCTAAGTTGGAGAACTTGCAAAATAGCAGGGTGTTCAAATACTTGTTTTCCTCACTGTTTATATATGCTGCCACTTGGTAATATTATAAGAAAACATGACATTAGTTCCCACTGTTATGCCGGGGATACTCAGTTACGCCGCATTCACACAGGGCATCGGCGTCAACGCTTCTCGTTTACTTTGAATGGGTGACGTCATGCGTTGCCGAACTGAATTGTGGGTTCCGTCGCGGCGCTTCACTCGCGTTGCAAGCGGCAAAAGTTGAAGATTTCTCAACTTTTCAAGCGCCAACGCAGGCGTCATCCAATCAGATCACCCTATGCAAATATCCTAGAGTAGACGCTAGCCAATCGCGTTCGTTTAAAACACCGGTGAATGAAGAGTGAATGAAGAGTAAAGAACGATCTAAAATGGAGGAAAAGCTAATAATTGCGGTGGATAATCACCCGGTCCTTTACTACCAATCATTATTTACATACCGGGACACAAACTGGAGAGACCAGGCCTGGAAGGAGGTGGCAGAGACGGTTGGAAAATCTGGAATGTATCATGCTTGTATTCCGTCCGTGTATTCTGTTTATCATTGAATGACAGCAGCATATCATATCATGTGTGGCTCAAATAGGCGCTATCCCCCAGCCAAATGAGGAATCAAATATTAAAGTGATCAGTTTTCATACACAAAATAGTCTCACAGACTAGCTGTCAAAAAAGGCGCTTTTTTTGTGTTGTGTTGTGGTCCAAGCGGCAAGTAATGTGATTAGCTGTTGTCACTATGACGGTCGCGTCAGGCACCAAGCTTCAGCCACGCCCTCCATCAAGCGTTGACGCCGAAGCCCCGTGTGAATGCGGCGTTATATATTTCAGCACGACCAGATGAAATCTCTAAATTATCCAAGCTAACAGAGTGTTATTAAAGATATAAAATATTGGATGACCTGTAATTTTCTCCTCCTAAATTCAGATAAGACTGAGGTATTACTTATTGGACCAAAAACTGGTACACAGAATCTCTTAAATTATAATTGACATTTAGAAGGACGTACTGTTACTTCATCTGCTACAGTTAAAGACTTGGGTGTTCTATTAGACAGCAACTTGTCTTTTGAAAAAAATCATATTTCAAATACTATAAAAACAGCCTTCTTCCACCTCAGAAACATCGCTAAGCTACGAAACATGCTATCTGTCTCTGATGCAGAAAAGTTAGTTTATGCATTTATGACCTCTAGACTAGATTACTGTAATGCACTACTAGCTGGCTGTCCTGCCTCCTCAATAAACAAGCTACAATTAGTCCAAAATGCAGCTGCTAGAGTTCTTACTAGGTCAAGAAAATATGATCACACAACACCAATTCTAACATCTCTACACTGGTTACCTGTTAAGTTTCGTATAGATCAATTATAAAGTATTGCTACTGACCTATAAGGCCCTAAATGGTTTAGCTCCTGTGTATTTAACTGATCTTCTATCGCCTTTATAACCCATCACGATCTTTAAGATCACTAAACTCTGGGCTTCTGGTAATACCGAGGATATCCAAGTCAACTAAAGGAGGAAGAACGTTTTCATATTTGGCACCTAAACTATGGGCTAGCCTTCCTAATAATGTTCGGGGCTAAGACTCAATCCTCCAGTTTAAATCTAGATTAAAGACGCATCTCTTTCATTCACATGATGCATCTCCTAACCTTGTACTCTGTAGTTGTATCAATGCACATGATCATCTTTACTTAATGCCTTGAACAGCAGCTACGCTAATTATTTTTCTGTTCTGTTTTATCTCGCGACGCCCATCCCGAGGTAACTAGAGAGTCCGTCAGCTCCAGTCTGGATCCAGCTTCTCGTAAAGACTTCAGATGACCACCACCTGTGAAGAGACGACTCAACTCCTGCGAGGACTTCAGATGACACAGCTCTGCATCAACACACACGCACTCATGCTTATCTCTATACCCTATTCATTAACAACATGTACTCTTATTTCTGTGCCATAGTTATTGTATTGATTGATAATAGATAGTTAGCTAATCTGTGTGCTTTGTATATGTGCATTTCTGAAATGCATAACATGTACAAATCAATTTCAATTGTAATGTAGATGCATTTTCTGTGAAGCTGCTTTGAAACGATATGTATCGTGAAAAGCGCTATACAAATCAATTTGAATTGAATTGAATTGAATAAATCTGTTAATCAACCTCAGTCCTGATCAAAACTACTAAATGTTTAAAAAAAAAAAAAAAAATCTGGATTTTTTACTCTTTAATTGCCAAATTCACAAATGATGTCACTGATTGGGGGGGAAACAACAAAAATACTAATTTTATTGTTTTAACCTTTCCTCGCAGTCTTGGACATGTGAAAGATTAGTATCAACAGTGGCTTTGATGCATTGTTAGTTTTTGTGCAGCATCAGATTTAATTTTTTCTCTCCCTCATTTATATGCTGTTATACTCCATATAAAAGCCAGAAACTAAGCTTCTTTTTTTTGTTGCACAGGTCTATCTAAAGGGTTAATGGTGCCACCTGGTGATCAACAGTAAAAATGACACATTTTACCTCTGCCCAACAGGGAAAACCACCAACAATCAGAATGCATGATTAAATACGGAAGAATGCATATATATATATATCCAGTCCACAATCACTTTTTATATTGAAAATAAGTGATTTTTGTGTGGGTTTTTCTTCTTCCCCAAATCACTGTCAATTAAAGAGTACAAATCCTGGATTTAAAGAAAAAAACCCCACATTTAGTAGTTTTGATCAGGACTGAGGCTGATTAATCGATTCATGCAACAAAAACAAAAAAAATTGGGATTTTTTTTATCTGACTGATGTTATTAATTTTGAGGAGTACAGAATGTTTATTGTGCAAGTGAGAGAAATAAATGCTGACATTTAGTCTAGAACTACAATAAGCATGATGTTTCTGCACAACGCCTCTGCACTTATTTTTGTCAACATGGGGGCAGGAGAACTGTCAATGAAATGAATGTGGAAAAAGTAAGTTGGATATTTAGTTGTAAATTTGAAAAGTAATGCCGTTACTCTACTAGTTAGTTGTAAAAAGTAATATTATGTTGTAAGTCAAGTTGGTTATAATGCAATGTCACCCCCAACAGTGACACTTGGTGGTGGCCGCTGGGATTGAACCAGCAACCTTCTGCACATGAGTTCTATGGTATAGACCACTGGACCACCATCACACCCCCTTTAATGATGCTTTATATAATAAAAGGCAATGAGAGAAACAAAATTCGTCCCCTCACAGTTGTCATGAAGAGCAAAATGAGATATATAGACCAAAACCACAATTTGTACCAGGCTGTAAAAATGTTTTTTCTTTCTTTCTTTCTACTGTAAAGATGGGCATTTTAACATGGGGCTCAATGATGAGATTCTGCTCCCTTTTGGAGCCTGTCCCTAGCGGCCAGTCGATGAATTGCAGTCTGGGTCACTTCCGTATTGGCTTACATGGCCGGGGGGAGGTTGCCTCGTTGCCGCTGGGTGTAGGTGAATCCGCCTGTGATGCCATCAAGTGCACTGCAGCGCTTGCCGCTGACATCCCGGACTAAAAGAACCGTCTTGAACAGATCTGTCTCTCGCAAGTTATTACAGTTGGTGTGTTTTGTTGTTTAATCACAACGATCGCGTTATTGGAGCTGTTGAGAATCGGATCTATTGAATTTACATTACATCCACTTCTGCCGAAATACATGAAAGTAAGTGGCCGGTGAACTGGGAGAAGAATAGAGGAAACTTTAAAGTTACTTACACAATGTGTATCTGATATGAATAAAACTCGTTGTCTAAGTATAATGGAACAGGGGTCGTTTTTACTGCTTTTATAGACATCGGCATGTATTTTACAAACTCTACACCTGTATTGGTTTGCTGCTACTTGTGTATATTTAATAAATGTCTGAAACCTATAACAAACACGCGGTTGAAAACCGTGGATAGTTGTTGTATATGTGACGAGCGCGTCTGTCGCTGGCCCAGCGCCAACTAGTCAGCGAGTCAATGCGGCGCGAGAGCGTTTGGATTTAGGAGTTGATCGCATGGTGCGCCGACCCCTCTAACCACAGCGGTGTGGGACCAGCCCCAAGACTAGTCGGACATGTGTGGTAGTACACTTGAAAGAGTTGAACTAACTTCACAAAAGCTAAATAATCTTTGTCCATTTTTCTGCTTCGTATTCGTCATCACTACGCTTGCGCCAATAGCGAGGCTGCGTGTTTGCATAAGCCGCAAAGCATTGTGGGTAATAGGACCGTTGTGGATTTGAAAACGGCATATTAAGCGAATAAACGTAGAATTTGCATTCCTGTTATGTTTCATATGTCTATATTTGATTGGTGCAAGTATATCAAACGTGTAAAAGTCGCAGGCTAAATTGTATGTTACCGTCAACGAGAAACAGAGCTAATTACCGGGGTTTATATACTCGGCGAAAATACAATGTGCTCTGGTAAGGGACTTTATGCAGATGCATCAGGACCCCCACGTTCTCCCTGCAAGCAAATATGGATGGGATAGCGCAAATCTCCTTGCTTGTATGATGGATGATCTGGCCTGTCCTCTCCCTTACCTTTTGTATTTAAATACATATGCATTTCTTTTATATTATTATATTAGCTACAGTTAAAATCATTCTGGTGAGAGAGTTCATGCTGTTGTAGCCGGACCACATGCACACGGGACATCGCAGGTGTTGTCCCTCTCCCTTACATTATAAAATAACTCTTAAATAATTACTGTGTTTTTTTGCTTGCTGCCTGAGCAACATTTCTCATTTGAATTCGACCTGATGCTCTAAAACAGTGGTTCTCAAACTTTTTATACCAAGTACCACCATAATGACCAACATTAAAATACAGTAGTGTAGTAGGCCTTACTATTCAGCTACAGCTCTGCACAGTTCAAAAAAGAGGCAGTTCCATCCTAATAGGAATACTTTTTTTGTTGTCAGCCACTTTAACACTGTAAATGCACAGTTTGTACATTAACACTGCACTGTGCTTACATACAGGTAAATCAAATAATTAAATAATGATTAAATTAAATTGTGTTAATCTAAAAGTTTAATTAAAACTGTAATGTACTTAAATGTAAAAAAAAAAAAAAAAAACTTTACTCAAATAAAGATACAATTAAAATGTATTGTTTTAACATTAATTTATATTTAAAGTCAAAATTCAATATTTGTTCTGAGTTTGTCACACCACAGAAAAAATTTATCATTAAATGTGTGCCAAATTTAAATTGTAAACGCTGTCTGCGCTGAAACTACGCCCACTAGCGGGAAAGCAGCGGTAAGAAGCACACAAGACAACTGGCCACCACTGGCACGAACTGCAATGATGGCACCAGATGTTGGCGGCAGAGCCGGCTCTCCCTATAAGCGAACTAAGCGGCTGCTTAGGGCCCCGCCGCCACTAGGGGGCCCCCTAACTACAGATTGCACTCGCCAGCGTCGCAGCAGTTTATCACGCAAGACGTTCAATTTGCGTCATTCGCACCGCGCGAAAAGCGCCTTCCGCGCCGCGGGACCTCTAGACGCGCGTCAACGCGCCTTTCCATTGACTTAACATTGAAATCAAATCACTCGCGCCAGACACTCTATTTGCGTTTGGTGTGAACGCAGCATAACGTTAGCTGTCCGTCGATTATGCTGAATCAACATTGCTTGCGCTATGGTCCAGCCGTCGGCCCCAGCTCTGGGCTTCAGAACGCGTAGAGACAGACCCACCTCCTTTGAATGTATTTTCTTTTTAACAGTTAACGTTACATGACCTACACTAGTTCTGGGAAAGAAAAAAACGAAAAATCTTTGTCTCAATAGACGCTTATTACAATAAAAAAATAGTTTAAGAACATTCGAGAGAAAGAAAGTAATAGGAAGAGAAAGATCAATCATTTGACAGTCAAAATCAAAATGAAGTTTAAAATAAAGCGGTTAAATACAAGCTTTTTCTTATGGTCTTAATTGAATAGGCAATTAAAGATTATTAATAAATATTAATCTATATAGCCTACTATTATGAAATATTTTATATATTGTTAAGCTAAATCGCCCAGACCATTTAAACCTAAAGAAAACACAGTGTCCTCCCTGAAACATTTTTGAATGATGATCGATACAAGACACCTAAAAGCAAAATGGATTTGTGGTAAATTTTAGTAAAGAACACTGTAAAAAAAATCAGGTCCCCAATTGAAAATTTTCTAGTGAGCGATCACATCTAAATTTTTCAGTTGGCCAAATTGAATTAATTTGAATTGATGCATTTTAATTCAATTAAAATTCAAGAAATTAAATTTGGCCAACTGAAAATTTTAGATGTGATCGCTCACTAGAAAATTTTCAATTGGGCACCTGATTTTTTTTTTACAGTGAATGTATTACTGTATGTAATCATAAAAGGTAAAAAATATCTCACTCCATGCTGTGAAGGTTTAAAATATGAACAGTAGCCTATGTAAGAGTTAATCAACCAATAATTAAATAATATAATTTAACATTGGATTTCTTTTAATTTACCCTTAACATAATTGTAAAAAACTAAATGTCACTTTCTCAGGAGGAGCCATTCTTAAATATTTTGGTGGTCGTGGAGAAAAATTTCATGAGGTTGACACAAGTAAATATTTCCCACTGCCTTTCTTTTGAATAGTTTTGTGCGCAACTTCAACATAGCTGATTTTCCTCTTGCCAATAAAAAATTTAGTTTTATAATCATAATTCACTATGTTGTCTAATTGTACTTTAATATTAATTTAAAATTAATGTGTTTTATCTACTCTGCATACTGTATTTATTATTAATTATATTATAATCTCAACAGCTGGAGGAGGCGACTCTACTGCTGCTTCAGAGCATAGCGAGCCGCATACCACTATGGCTAATGTTGTAAGTTAGCTATATACTGTTAATGCTAAATTATTAATATTTATTTGTTTACAACAAATTGACCTTAAATTTGCAAATCTATAATCTTTACTTTTACTGTTTCAGTGAGTGTACTTTAATAAGCAGTAAAATAATTGTAGGCAATCATGTTAAAAGATATACAGATGAAATATGTAAGTGTTAGATTGTATACAGTTGCTGGTTTGCAGTGCAATACTCCATTATTCACTGCAAGGCAGGGCCCCAAAATTATCCTGCTTAGGGCCCCCAGATTTACAGAGCCGGCCCTGGTTGGCGGGACGGGCGGATGAAGTCCTGTGTCAGTCCGGCAGTGGATTATCAGTGAATCCCAGTTGTCTCCGATGAACGTTTGTAAAACTATCCGGTGTAAAACGATCACTGCAGAGGCAGGTGTTGGTGGTGTTCAAGGTAGCTGTTCACAAAATGAATCCACCTCTTCTTGATATCAGCGATTTGGATTTATAAGCTTTTTATAGGTTTTACAGTTAGGTAATATGCATTTACATGATGAAGGCATAACTAGCTAGCTAACTGTAGGCTGTAGTAACTAACGGTAGTGACAGCAACGCGCGATTGAACGGGCGACCTGATGCGAATGACGTTAGTTGTTATGGTGTTAGGGGAGGGGCCAGGCTCAGTGGCTGCAGTGCGTCATCGAGCCACCTTTTTAGTACAACACAGTTCACAGTGTTTGTAACGTGTTTCAGCAATACATTTCTAACATTTATAATGTGTTTAGTACAGAAACAAATTTTAGAATCGTCTTTACAGCGACTTTAATTTAGTGATTCCTCTGCATACCACTAGAGGGAGCCTGAGTACCACACTTTGAGAACCACTGCTCTAAAATAAAGTTTATAAAAGCTATATGGACATATTTAAAAAAAAAATATATATATATATATATATATTAAAAATAACAATAACTATTAACCCTTGAGTATTGTTCAAATTCACGACCCTTTCGTTATGTTTGGGATGGCAAAAGTCCACTAAATTAAACTGCTGTAAAAATGTATCAGATTAATATTTTTTTCTTTTCTTTTTTGCATACATTTTTTTTCTCCACCCGACTTCTCGAGACGGAACGCGACGCTGTGATCACCGTTGTCCGGCATGTACATGCCGCCTCGGCTAAAGGTAAGGTGCGCAGTCACTGTTTTCCTGGTGCTGGTGTTCTCGATGCCGCTGCGCAGGTACCGGCAATTATGAATGGCGACGAGAGCATCGGTGCTGTTGTGCTTCACGCGGGGGTGAACGACACCAGGCTGCGGCAGACGGAGGTTCTGAAGACGGACTTCAGGAGCCTGATCGAGACTGTACGCAGAACATCACCCGCGACGAGGATCGTCGTGTCCGGACCGCTTCCCACATACAGACGAGGGCATGAAAGGTTCAGTATTTGCTCTAAATTAATGGTTATTGTCGTGGTGTAATGAACAGAAGCTGCTCTTTGTAAATAATTGGAATCTTTTCTGGGAGCGGCCAAGGCTTTTCCGTGCTGATGGCCTGCACCCCGGCAGGATCGGCGCGGATCTTCTGTCCGACAACATCTCCTAGACGCTACGCACCGTATGACTAGTAAGTCAAACTACACTTGACAGTTCTTGTTCTGTAGTGCATTGTGTAGAAACTGTGTCTGTTCCACGAATATTTAGGTCAAAATCCTCAATAGGATCCAGAGAAAATCTGATCATTATCAAACCAGATAATCTTGAAAGAAATGAACAAAAACATTCTCTAAAACTAGGTCTCCTTAACATTCGATCGCTCGCACCTAAAGCAGTTATTGTAAATGAAATGATCACAGATAATAGCTTTGATTTACTATGTCTGACTGAAACCTGGCTTAAACCTAATGACTATTACAGACCTATTTCAAATCTTCCATTTCTGTCTAAAATACCAGAAAAAATGGTGTCTGCTCAATTATGCTCTTACTTGCAAGAAAACTTTACCGATGAAAAATTTCAGTCTGGATTCAGAGCCCATCATAGCACAGAAACTGCGCTCGTTAAAATTACAAATGACTTACTCTTAGCTGCTGACCAAGGCTCAATACTAGTTTTACTTGATCTTAGTTCAGCATTCGACACCATAGATCATAAAATACTCTTAGATCGTCTACAAAATTACACTGGCATTCAGGGACGGGCATTAAAGTGGTTTAGATCGTATCTATCAGAGCGTTACCAATTTGTCTATTTAAACAGGGAACAGTCTAAGATAACGTCTGTAAATTATGGAGTGCCGCAAGGATCTGTGTTAGGCCCTCTGTTTTTTCTCAATATATATATATATACAGTGAGGAAAGTAAGTGTTTGAACACCCTGCTATTTTGCAAGTTTTCCCACTTAGAAATCATGGAGGGGTCTGAAATTGTCATCGTAGGTGCATGTCCACTGTGAGAGACATAATCTCTGAAAAAAAAAAAAAAAATCCAGAAATCACAATGTATGATTTTTTAAAAAACTATTTATTTGTATGATACAGCTGCAAATAAGTATTTGAACACCTGTCTATCAGCTAGAATTCTGACCCTCAAAGAGCTGTTAGTCTGCCTTTAAAATGTCCACCTCCACTCCATTTATTATCCTAAATTAGATGCACCTGTTTGAGGTCGTTAGCTGCATAAAGACACCTGTCCACCCCATAGAATCAGTAAGAATCCAACTACTAACATGGCCAAGACCAAAGAGCTGTCTGAAGACACTAGAGTCAAAATTGTACTCCTCCAAAAGGCTGGAACGGGCTACGGGGAAATTGCCAAGCAGCTTGGTGAAAAAAGGTCCACTGTTGGAGCAATCATTAGAAAATGGAAGAAGCTAAACATGACTGTCAATCTCCCTCGGACTGGGGCTCCATGCAAGATCTCACCTCGTGGGGTCTCAATGATCCTAAGAAAGGTGAGAAATCAGCCCAGAACTACACGGGAGGAGCTGGTCAATGACCTGAAAAGAGCTGGGACCACCGTTTCCAAGGTTACTGTTGGTAATACACTAAGACGTCATGGTTTGAAATCATGCATGGCACGGAAGGTTCCCCTGCTTAAACCAGCACATGTCCAGGCCCGTCTTAAGTTTGCCAATGACCATTTGGATGATCCAGAGGAGTCATGGGAGAAAGTCATGTGGTCAGATGAGACCAAAATAGAACTTTTTGGTCATAATTCCACTAAACGTGTTTGGAGGAAGAAGAATGATGATGAGTACCATCCCAAGAACACCATCCCTACTGTGAAGCACGGGGGTGGTAGCATCATGCTTTGGGGGTGTTTTTCTGCACATGGGACAGGGCGACTGCACTGTTTTAAGGAGAGGATGACCGGGGCCATGTATTGCGAGATTTTTTGGCAACAACCTCCTTCCCTCAGTTAGAGCATTGAAGATGGGTCGAGGCTGGGTCTTCCAACATGACAATGACTTGAAGCGCACAGCCAGGATAACCAAGGAGTGGCTCTGTAAGAAGCATATCACGGTTCTGGCGTGGCCTAGCCAGTCTCCAGACCTAAACCCAATAGAGAATCTTTGGAGGGAGCTCAAACTCCGTGTTTCTCAGCGACAGGGCAGAAACCTGACTGATCTAGAGAAGATCTGTGTGGAGGAGTGGGCCAAAATCCCTCCTGCAGTGTGTGCAAACCTGGTGAGAAACTACAGGAAACGTTTGACCTCTGTAATTGCAAACAAAGGCTACTGTACCAAATATTAACATTGATTTTCTCAGGTGTTCAAATACTTAATTTCAGCTGTATCATACAAATAAATAGTTAAAAAATCATACATTGTGATTTCTGGAATTTTTTTTTTTTTTTTTTTTTTTAGATTATGTCTCTCACAGTGGACATGCACCTACGATGACAAATTCAGACCCCTCCATGATTTCTAAGTTGGAGAACTTGCAAAATAGCAGGGTGTTCAAATACTTGTTTTCCTCACTGTTTATATATGCTGCCACTTGGTAATATTATAAGAAAACATGACATTAGTTCCCACTGTTATGCCGGTGATACTCAGTTATATATTTCAGCACGACCAGATGAAATCTCAAAATTATCCAAGCTAACAGAGTGTTATTAAAGATATAAAATATTGGATGACCTGTAATTTTCTCCTCCTAAATTCAGATAAGACTGAGGTATTACTTATTGGACCAAAAACTGGTACACAGAATCTCTTAAATTATAATTGACATTTGGAAGGACGTACTGTTACTTCATCTGCTACAGTTAAAGACTTGGGTGTTCTATTAGACAGCAACTTGTTTTTTGAAAAAAATCATATTTCAAATACTATAAAAACAGCCTTCTTCCACCTCAGAAACATCGCTAAGCTACGAAACATGCTATCCGTCTCTGATGCAGAAAAGTTAGTTTATGCATTTATGACCTCTAGACTAGATTACTGTAATGCACTACTAGCTGGCTGTCCTGCCTCCTCAATAAACAAGCTACAATTAGTCCAAAATGCAGCTGCTAGAGTTCTTACTAGGTCAAGAAAATATGATCACACAACACCAATTCTAACATCTCTACACTGGTTACCTGTTAAGTTTCGTATAGATCAATTATAAAGTATTGCTACTGACCTATAAGGCCCTAAATGGTTTAGCTCCTGTGTATTTAACTGATCTTCTATCGCCTTTATAACCCATCACGATCTTTAAGATCACTAAACTCTGGGCTTCTGGTAATACCGAGGATATCCAAGTCAACTAAAGGAGGAAGAACGTTTTCATATTTGGCACCTAAACTATGGGCTAGCCTTCCTAATAATGTTCGGGGCTAAGACTCAATCCTCCAGTTTAAATCTAGATTAAAGACGCATCTCTTTCATTCACATGATGCATCTCCTAACCTTGTACTCTGTAGTTGTATCAATGCACATGATCATCTTTACTTAATGCCTTGAACAGCAGCTACGCTAATTATTTTTCTGTTCTGTTTTATCTCGCGACGCCCATCCCGAGGTAACTAGAGAGTCCGTCAGCTCCAGTCTGGATCCAGCTTCTCGTAAAGACTTCAGATGACCACCACCTGTGAAGAGACGACTCAACTCCTGCGAGGACTTCAGATGACACAGCCCTGCATCAACACACACACACGCACTCATGCTCATCTCTATACCCTATTCATTAACAACATGTACTCTTATTTCTGTGCCATAGTTATTGTATTGATTAATAATAGATAGTTAGCTAATCTGTGTGCTTTGTATATGTGCATTTCTGAAATGCATAACATGTACAAATCAATTTCAATTGTAATGTAGATGCATTTTCTGTGAAGCTGCTTTGAAACGATATGTATCGTGAAAAGCGCTATACAAATCAATTTGAATTGAATTGAATTGAATAAATCTGTTAATCAACCTCAGTCCTGATCAAAACTACTAAATGTTTAAAAAAAAAAAAAATCTGGATTTTTTACTCTTTAATTGCCAAATTCACAAATGATGTCACTGATTGGGGGGGAAAAAACAAAATTACTAATTTTATTGTTTTAACCTTTCCTCGCAGTCTTGGACATGTGAAAGATTAGTATCAACAGTGGCTTTGATGCATTGTTAGTTTTTGTGCAGCATCAGATTTTATTTTTTCTCTCCCTCATTTATATGCTGTTATACTCCATATAAAAGCCAGAAACTAAGCTTCTTTTTTTGGTTGCACAGGTCTATCTAAAGGGTTAATGGTGCCACCTGGTGATCAACAGTAAAAATGACACATTTTACCTCTGCCCAACAGGGAAAACCACCAACAATCAGAATGCATGATTAAATACGGAAGAATGCATATATATATATATATATATATATATATATATATATATATATATATATATATATATATATATATATATATATATATATATATATATATATATATATATATATATATATATATATATATATATCTCTATCCAGTCCACAATCACTTTTTATATTGAAAATAAGTGATTTTTGTGTGGGTTTTTCTTCTTCCCCAAATCACTGTCAATTAAAGAGTACAAATCCTGGATTTAAAGAAAAAAAAAACCCACATTTAGTAGTTTTGATCAGGACTGAGGTTGATTAATCGATTCATGCAACAAAAACCAAAAAAATTGGGATTTTTTTTTATCTGACTGATGTTATTAATTTTGAGGAGTACAGAATGTTTATTGTGCAAGTGAGAGAAATAAATGCTGACATTTAGTCTAGAACTACAATAAGCATGATGTTTCCGCACAACGCCTCTGCACTTATTTTTGTCAACATGGGGGCAGGAGAGCTGTCAATGAAATGAATGTGTAAAAAGTAAGTTGGATATTTAGTTGTAAATTTGAAAAGTAATGCCGTTACTTTACTAGTTAGTTGTAAAAAGTAATATTATGTTGTAAGTCAAGTTGGTTCTAATGCAATGTCACGCCCAACAGTGACACTTGGTGGTGGCCGCTGGGATTGAACCAGCAACCTTCTGCACATGAGTTCTATGGTATAGACCACTGGACCACCATCACACCCCCTTTAATGATGCTTTATATAATAAAAGGCAATGAGAGAAACAAAATTCGTCCCCTCACAGTTGTCATGAAGAGCAAAATGAGATATATAGACCAAAACCACAATTTGTACCAGGCTGTAAACATGTTTTTTCTTTCTACTGTAAAGATGGGCATTTTAACATGGGGCTCAATGATGAGATTCTGCTCCCTTTTGGAGCCTGTCCCTAGCGGCCAGTCGATGAATTGCAGTCTGGGTCACTTCCGTATTGGCTTCATGGCCGGGGGGAGGTTGCCTCGTTGCCGCTGGGTGTAGGTGAATCCGCCTGTGATGCCATCAAGTGCACTGCAGCGCTTGCCGCTGATATCCCGGACTAAAAGAACCGTCTTGAACAGATCTGTCTCTCGCAAGTTATTACAGTTGGTGTGTTTTGTTGTTTAATCATAACGATCGCGTTATTGGAGCTGTTGAGAATCGGATCTATTGAATTTACATTACATCCACTTCTGCCGAAATACATGAAAGTAAGTGGCCGGTGAACTGGGAGAAGAATAGAGGAAACTTTAAAGTTACTTACACAATGTGTATCTGATATGAATAAAACTCGTTGTCTAAGTATAATGGAACAGGGGTTGTTTTTACTGCTTTTATAGACATCGGCATGTATTTTACAAACTCTACACCTGTATTGGTTTGCTGCTACTTGTGTATATTTAATAAATGTCTGAAACCTATAACAAACACGCGGTTGAAAACCGTGGATAGTTGTTGTATATGTGACGAGCGCGTCTGTCGCTGGCCCAGCGCCAACTAGTCAGCGAGTCAATGCGGCGCGAGAGCGTTTGGATTTAGGAGTTGATCGCATGGTGCGCCGACCCCTCTAACCACAGCGGTGTGGGACCAGCCCCAAGACTAGTCGGACATGTGTGGTAGTACACTCGAAAGAGTTGAACTAACTTCACAAAAGCTAAAGAATCTTTGTCCATTTTTCTGCTTCGTATTCGTCATCACTACGCTTGCGCCAATAGCGAGGCTGCGTGTTTGCATAAGCCGCAAAGCATTGTGGGTAATAGGACCGTTGTGGATTTGAAAACGGCATATTAAGCGAATAAACGTAGAATTTGCATTCCTGTTATGTTTCATATGTCTATATTTGATTGGTGCAAGTATATCAAACGTGTAAAAGTCGCAGGCTAAATTGTATGTTACCGTCAACGAGAAACAGAGCTAATTACCGGGGTTTATATACTCGGCGAAAATACAATGTGCTCTGGTAAGGGACTTTATGCAGATGCATCAGGACCCCCACGTTCTCCCTGCAAGCAAATATGGATGGGATAGCGCAAATCTCCTTGCTTGTATGATGGATGATCTGGCCTGTCCTCTCCCTTACCTTTTGTATTTAAATACATACGCGTTTCTTTTATTTTATTAAAATTAGCTACAGTTAAAATCATTCTGGTGAGAGAGTTCATGCTGTTGTAGCCGGACCACATGCACACGGGACGTCGCAGGTGTTGTCCCTCTCCCTTACATTTTAAAAGAACTCTTAAATAATTACTGTGTTTTTTTGCTTGCTGCCAGAGCAACATTTCTCATTTGAATTCGACCTGATGCTCTAAAACAGTGGTTCTCAAACTTTTTATACCAAGTACCACCATAATGACCAACATTAAAATACAGTAGTGTAGTAGGCCTTACTATTCAGCTACAGCTCTGCACAGTTCAAAAAAGAGGCAGTTCCATCCTAATAGGAATATTTTTTTTGTTGTCAGCCACTTTAACACTGTAAATGCACAGTTTGTACATTAACACTGCACTGTGCTTACATACAGGTAAATCAAATAATTAAATAATGATTAAATTAAATTGTGTAAATCTAAAAGTTTAATTAAAATTGTAATGTACTTAAATGTAAAAAAAAAAAAACTTTACACAAATAAAGATACAATTAAAATGTATTGTTTTAACATTAATTTATATTTAAAGTCAAAATTCAATATTTGTTCTGAGTTTGTCACACCACAGAAAAAATGTATCATAAAATGTGTGCCAAATTTAAATTATAAACACTGTCTGCGCTGAAACTACGCCCACTAGCGGGAAAGCAGCGGTAAGAAGCACACAAGACAACTGGCCACCACTGGCACGAACTGCAATGATGGCACCAGATGTTGGCGGGACGGGCGGATGAAGTCCTGTGTCAGTCCGGCAGTGGATTATCAGTGAATCCCAGTTGTCTCCGATGAACGTTTGTAAAACTATCCGGTGTAAAACGATCACTGCAGAGGCAGGTGTTGGTGGTGTTCAAGGTAGCTGAAATGTCACAAAATGAATCCACCTCTTCTTGATATCAGCGATTTGGATTTATAAGCTTTTTATAGGTTTTACAGTTAGGTAATATGCATTTACATGATGAAGGCATAACTAGCTAGCTAACTGTAGGCTCTTAGTAACTAACGGTAGTGACAGCAACGCGCGAGTGAACGGGCGACCTGATGCGAATGACGTTAGTTGTTATGGTGTTAGGGGAGGGGCCAGGCTCAGTGGCTGCAGTGCGTCATCGAGCCACCTTTTTAGTACAACACAGTTCACAGTGTTTGTAACGTGTTTCAGCAATACATTTCTAACATTTATAATGTGTTTAGTACAGAAACAAATTTTAGAATCGTCTTTACAGCAACTTTAATTTAGTGATTCCTCTGCATACCACTAGAGGGAGCCTGAGTACCACACTTTGAGAACCACTGCTCTAAAATAAAGTTTATAAAAGCTATAGACATATTTAAAAAAAAAAAAAAAATATGTATATATATATATTAAAAATAACAATAACTATTAACCCTTGAGTATTGTTCAAATTCACGACCCTTTCGTTATGTTTGGGATGGCAAAAGTCCACTAAATTAAACTGCTGTAAAAATGTATCCGATGAATATATTTTTCTTTTCTTTTTTGCATACATTTTTTTTCTCCACCCGACTTCTCGAGACGGAACGCGACGCTGTGATCACCGTTGTCCGGCATGTACATGCCGCCTCGGCTAAAGGTAAGGTGCGCAGTAACTGTTTTCCTGGTGCTCGTGTTCTCGATGCCGCTGCGCAGGTACCGGCAATTATGAATGGCGACGAGAGCATCGGTGCTGTTGTGCTTCACGCGGGGGTGAACGACACCAGGCTGCGGCAGACGGAGGTTCTGAAGACGGACTTCAGGAGCCGGATCGAGACTGTACGCAGAACATCACCCGCGACGAGGATCGTCGTGTCCGGACCGCGTCCCACATACAGACGAGGGCATGAAAGGTTCAGTATTTGCTCTAAATGAATGGTTATTGTCGTGGTGTAATGAACAGAAGCTGCTCTTTGTAAATAATTGGAATCTTTTCTGGGAAAAGCGGCCAAGGCTTTTCCGTGCTGATGGCCTGCACCCCGGCAGGATCGGCGCGGATCTTCTGTCCGACAACATCTCCTAGACGCTACGCACCGTATGACTAGTAAGTCAAACTACACTTGACAGTTCTTGTTCTGTAGTGCATTGTGTAGAAACTGTGTCTGTTCCACGAATATTTAGGTCAAAATCCTCAATAGGATCTAGAGAAAATCTGATCATTATCAAACCAGATAATCTTGAAAGAAATGAACAAAAACATTCTCTAAAACTAGGTCTCCTTAACATTCGATCGCTCGCACCTAAAGCAGTTATTGTAAATGAAATGATCACAGATAATAGCTTTGATTTACTCTGTCTTACTGAAACCTGGCTTAAACCTAATGACTATTACAGACCTATTTCAAATCTTCCATTTCTGTCTAAAATACCAGAAAAAATGGTGTCTGCTCAATTATGCTCTTACTTGCAAGAAAACGTTACCGATGAAAAATTTCAGTCTGGATTCAGAGCCCATCATAGCACAGAAACTGCGCTCGTTAAAATCACAAATGACTTACTCTTAGCTGCTGACCAAGGCTCAATACTAGTTTTACTTGATCTTAGTTCAGCATTCGACACCATAGATCATAAAATACTCTTAGATCGTCTACAAAATTACACTGGCATTCAGGGACGGGCATTAAAGTGGTTTAGATCGTATCTATCAGAGCGTTACCAATTTGTCTATTTAAACAGGGAACAGTCTAAGATAACGTCTGTAAATTATGGAGTGCCGCAAGGATCTGTGTTAGGCCCTCTGTTTTTTCTCAATATATATATACAGTGAGGAAAGTAAGTATTTGAACACCCTGCTATTTTCCAAGTTCTCCCACTTAGAAATCATGGAGGGGTCTGAAATTGTCATCGTAGGTGCATGTCCACTGTGAGAGACATAATCTCTGAAAAAAAAAAAAATCCAGAAATCACAATGTATGATTTTTTTTTTTTTACTATTTATTTGTATGATACAGCTGCAAATAAGTATTTGAACACCTGTCTATCAGCTAGAATTCTGACCCTCAAAGAGCTGTTAGTCTGCCTTTAAAATGTCCACCTCCACTCCATTTATTATCCTAAATTAGATGCACCTGTTTGAGGTCGTTAGCTGCATAAAGACACCTGTCCACCCCATAGAATCAGTAAGAATCCAACTACTAACATGGCCAAGACCAAAGAGCTGTCCGAAGACACTAGAGTCAAAATTGTACTCCTCCAAAAGGCTGGAAAGGGCTACGGGGAAATTGCCAAGCAGCTTGGTGAAAAAAGGTCCACTGTTGGAGCAATCATTAGAAAATGGAAGAAGCTAAACATGACTGTCAATCTCCCTCGGACTGGGGCTCCATGCAAGATCTCACCTCGTGGGGTCTCAATGATCCCAAGAAAGGTGAGAAATCAGCCCAGAACTACACGGGAGGAGCTGGTCAATGACCTGAAAAGAGCTGGGACAACCGTTTCCAAGGTTACTGTTGGTAATACACTGAGACGTCATGGTTTGAAATCATGCATGGCACGGAAGGTTCCCCTGCTTAAACCAGCACATGTCCAGGCCCGTCTTAAGTTTGCCAATGACCATTTGGATGATCCAGAGGAGTCATGGGAGAAAGTCATGTGGTCAGATGAGACCAAAATATAACTTTTTGGTCATAATTCCACTAAACGTGTTTGGAGGAAGAAGAATGATGATGAGTACCATCCCAAGAACACCATCCCTACTGTGAAGCACGGGGGTGGTAGCATCATGCTTTGGGGGTGTTTTTCTGCACATGGGACAGGGCGACTGCACTGTTTTAAGGAGAGGATGACGGGGCCATATATTGCGAGATTCTTTGGCAACAACCTCCTTCCCTCCGTTAGAGCATTGAAGATGGGTCGAGGCTGGGTCTTCCAACATGACAATGACCCGAAGCGCACAGCCAGGATAACCAAGGAGTGGCTCTGTAAGAAGCATATCAAGGTTCTGGTGTGGCCTAGCCAGTCTCCAGACCTAAACCCAATAGAGAATCTTTGGAGGGAGCTCAAACTCCGTGTTTCTCAGCGACAGGCCAGAAACCTGACTGATCTAGAGAAGATCTGTGTGGAGGAGTGGGCCAAAATCCCTCCTGCAGTGTGTGCAAACCTGGTGAGAAACTACAGGAAACGTTTGACCTCTGTAATTGCAAACAAAGGCTACTGTACCAAATATTAACATTGATTTTCTCAGGTGTTCAAATACTTAATTTCAGCTGTATCATACAAATAAATAGTTAAAAAAATCATACATTGTGATTTCTGGATTTTTTTTATTTTATTTTTTTTTTAGATTATGTCTCTCACAGTGGACATGCACCTACGATGACAAATTCAGACCCCTCCATGATTTCTAAGTTGGAGAACTTGCAAAATAGCAGGGTGTTCAAATACTTGTTTTCCTCACTGTTTATATATGCTGCCACTTGGTAATATTATAAGAAAACATGACATTAGTTCCCACTGTTATGCCGGTGATACTCAGTTATATATTTCAGCACGACCAGATGAAATCTCTAAATTATCCAAGCTAACAGAGTGTTATTAAAGATATAAAATATTGGATGACCTGTCATTTTCTCCTCCTAAATTCAGATAAGACTGAGGTATTACTTATTGGACCAAAAACTGGTACACAGAATCTCTTAAATTATAATTGACATTTAGAAGGACGTACTGTTACTTCATCTGCTACAGTTAAAGACTTGGGTGTTCTATTAGACAGCAACTTGTCTTTTGAAAAAAATCATATTTCAAATACTATAAAAACAGCCTTCTTCCACCTCAGAAACATCGCTAAGCTACGAAACATGCTATCTGTCTCTGATGCAGAAAAGTTAGTTTATACATTTATGACCTCTAGACTAGATTACTGTAATGCACTACTAGCTGGCTGTCCTGCCTCCTCAATAAATGATGTTTTATTAAACAAAGTTCGGGAGGAGCACGTTCAGATAATTGACACAGGTGGAGGAGCATGTTCAGATAATTGACACAGGTGGAGAGTACTCAGCTAATCAACAAAGAGGTGTATATATACGCAGCCGTCTCACCTCCATTTTGTTGACAGTTCATCAGCATCCCTCCACCACCCCTTCTCCACGTTTCTGCTCTTTTAGTTCTAACCACTTACATACGGGGGGTACTCTGGGTTCGGGCCAAAGACCGAGCTCGAAGCCCTCCCCCCGGACAGCACGCCAAATACGCATTAAATTTACTCTATGAATTATATGTAAGTGTGAACTCGTGAAACAAGCTACAATTAGTCCAAAATGCAGCTGCTAGAGTTCTTACTAGGTCAAGAAAATATGATCACACAACACCAATTCTAACATCTCTACACTGGTTACCTGTTAAGTTTCGTATAGATCAATTATAAAGTATTGCTACTGACCTATAAGGCCCTAAATGGTTTAGCTCCTGTGTATTTAACTGATCTTCTATCGCCTTTATAACCCATCACGATCTTTAAGATCACTAAACTCTGGGCTTCTGGTAATACCGAGGATATCCAAGTCAACTAAAGGAGGAAGAACGTTTTCATATTTGGCACCTAAACTATGGGCTAGCCTTCCTAATAATGTTCGGGGCTAAGACTCAATCCTCCAGTTTAAATCTAGATTAAAGACGCATCTCTTTCATTCACATGATGCATCTCCTAACCTTGTACTCTGTAGTTGTATCAATGCACATGATCATCTTTACTTAATGCCTTGAACAGCAGCTACGCTAATTATTTTTCTGTTCTGTTTTATCTCGCGACGCCCATCCTGAGGTAACTAGAGAGTCCGTCAGCTCCAGTCTGGATCCAGCTTCTCGTAAAGACTTCAGATGACCACCACCTGTGAAGAGACGACTCAACTCCTGCGAGGACTTCAGATGACACAGCTCTGCATCAACACACACACACGCACTCATGCTCATCTCTATACCCTATTCATTAACAACATGTACTCTTATTTCTGTGCCATAGTTATTGTATTGATTAAGTAAGGAATAATTGACGACGGGCCGTTCAATTATTAGAACAATAATGCACACCTGAGGTGGTGATGCGGTCACGACGCGAAACGGAGTGGCTGTTACACCTCGGGTGTGCATTATTATTCTAATAATTGAACGCCCCGGAGTCAATTATTCCGCTTATACAACGGTTACCACACCTCAAGACATCGATCCGAAGATATATTTAAAGGGATTCGTCCGGTTTTTGTACTTAAATCGCTATTGTGAGTAGGACTATTTCTTCCGCGTCTCATCCAACGGCTCTTTTGCTAGTTCCAAAACGTCATTTTAAAGCTGTTAACGAAGGCTTGAGCCGTTGATAGCATTCTACTGCAGTTATTAATAAAGTTATTAGAATGAGAGAGAGAATGAGAGAGAGAGAAAGAGAGAGAGAGAGAGAGAGAGAGAGAGAGAGAGAGCTTGTGTGAATTAGGCTACCTCTGTGCGTCTCTAAACAGCGCTGTTATTACCTCGCTAGTGAAAAAATGTCACGTGTAGCCTTTAAGTTGCTCCACTATATAGGCTAACTGATCAAATCGTCAGGGCAGCGCTGACACCTTTGTGTGCAAACTGTAGTGCGAGTGAGTGTGTGTGATTTCAGTAATGAGACAGAAAAGCTTCCCTTTGATGTCCGCTTCCGTCTGTTGGTTTTCATCTGGACTGTCTAATACTGCTGCCGCCCAGTTGTTGAACGTTTTATATTCACCGTAAATATTAAGATTTACTTTAGGAAAATCGTCTGTCATATTGTTGTTTTTTAGTCCGTTATTACAGTTAACTATGCGAAGTGATATGGAACTGTAATGCGGTCAAGAGCTGCCTGGAACTACGTTCGCTGTGCATCTCCCAGAAAATAATTGCACACCTCAGAACGTTCATCAGCCAATCAGATTCAAACATTCAACGGCCCCGTAGTATAATAATAGATAGTTAGCTAATCTGTGTGCTTTGTATATGTGCATTTCTGAAATGCATAACATGTACAAATCAATTTCAATTGTAATGTAGATGCATTTTCTGTGAAGCTGCTTTGAAACGATATGTATCGTGAAAAGCGCTATACAAATCAATTTGAATGGAATTGAATTGAATAAATCTGTTAATCAACCTCAGTCCTGATCAAAACTACTAAATGTTTAAAAAAAAAAAAAAAATCTGGATTTTTTACTCTTTAATTGCCAAATTCACAAATGATGTCACTGATTGGGGGGGAAAAAACAAAATTACTAATTTTATTGTTTTAACCTTTCCTCGCAGTCTTGGACATGTGAAAGATTAGTATCAACAGTGGCTTTGATGCATTGTTAGTTTTTGTGCAGCATCAGATTTTATTTTTTCTCTCCCTCATTTATATGCTGTTATACTCCATATAAAAGCCAGAAACGAAGCTTCTTTTTTTTGGTTGCACAGGTCTATCTAAAGGGTTAATGGTGCCACCTGGTGATCAACAGTAAAAATGACACATTTTACCTCTGCCCAACAGGGAAAACCACCAACAATCAGAATGCATGATTAAATACGGAAGAATGCATATATATATATATATATATATATATATATATATCCAGTCCACAATCACTTTTTATATTGAAAATAAGTGATTTTTGTGTGGGTTTTTCTTCTTCCCCAAATCACTGTCAATTAAAGAGTACAAATCCTGGATTTAAAGAAAAAAAACCCACATTTAGTAGTTTTGATCAGGACTGAGGTTGATTAATCGATTCATGCAACAAAAACAAAAAAAATTGGGATTTTTTTTTATCTGACTGATGTTATTAATTTTGAGGAGTACAGAATGTTTATTGTGCAAGTGAGAGAAATAAATGCTGACATTTAGTCTAGAACTACAATAAGCATGATGTTTCCGCGCAACGCCTCTGCACTTATTTTTGTCAACATGGGGGCAGGAGAGCTGTCAATGAAATGAATGTGGAAAAAGTAAGTTGGATATTTAGTTGTAAATTTGAAAAGTAATGCCGTTACTCTACTAGTTAGTTGTAAAAAGTAATATTATGTTGTAAGTCAAGTTGGTTATAATGCAATGTCACGCCTAACAGTGACACTTGGTTGTGGCCGCTGGGATTGAACCAGCAACCTTCTGCACATGAGTTCTATGGTATAGACCACTGGACCACCATCACACCCCCTTTAATGATGCTTTATATAATAAAAGGCAATGAGAGAAACAAAATTCGTCCCCTCACAGTTGTCATGAAGAGCAAAATGAGATATATAGACCAAAACCACAATTTGTACCAGGCTGTAAACATGTTTTTTCTTTCTTTCTTTCTACTGTAAAGATGGGCATTTTAACATGGGGCTCAATGATGAGATTCTGCTCCCTTTTGGAGCCTGTCCCTAGCGGCCAGTCGATGAATTGCAGTCTGGGTCACTTCCGTATTGGCTTACATGGCCGGGGGGAGGTTGCCTCGTTGCCGCTGGGTGTAGGTGAATCCGCCTGTGATGCCATCAAGTGCACTGCAGCGCTTGCCGCTGACATCCCGGACTAAAAGAACCGTCTTGAACAGATCTGTCTCTCGCAAGTTATTACAGTTGGTGTGTTTTGTTGTTTAATCATAACGATCGCGTTATTGGAGCAGTTGACAATCGGATCTATTGAATTTACATTACATCCACTTCTGCCGAAATACATGAAAGTAAGTGGCCGGTGAACTGGGAGAAGAATAGAGGAAACTTTAAAGTTACTTACACAATGTGTATCTGATATGAATAAAACTCGTTGTCTAAGTATAATGGAACAGGGGTTGTTTTTACTGCTTTTATAGACATCGGCATGTATTTTACAAACTCTACACCTGTATTGGTTTGCTGCTACTTATGTATATTTAATAAATGTCTGAAACCTATAATAAACATGCGGTTGAAAACCGTGGATAGTTGTTGTATATGTGACGAGCGCGTCTGTCGCTGGCCCAGCGCCAACTAGTCAGCGAGTCAATGCGGCGCGAGAGCGTTTGGATTTAGGAGTTGATCGCATGGTGCGCTGACCCCTCTAACCACAGCGGTGTGGGACTAAGCCTGTAGTGCTCCAGTCAGAAATTGAAGCTTTCGCGCCTCGATCGCCCCCCGGTGGCCGGTCCCAGTATAGCTCCTAAACCCCGCCTCTCCATGTATTTCAATGGGCGCGAGACACACTAAACTATTTAATTACACTTCAAATAATTGTTTCCTAAAGATGGTTTCTGTCATTTTAGGCAGTTTTTATTACAATAATTTCATTTCAAGTGTTCGTTTTTTAAATAAGTTTAGTTTTAGTGAGTTATTTGATGCTATAAAAACGGGGGTGTGACGTCATGATTGACAGCTGAGATTGACGGCTTCTCTGAGTGAAGTTGTCACTGAGGCACTAACGGACTTTTTTCTGGATTTTTGTGAGGAGATTGGAGCTTTAGCTTTCATTTCTACACTTCCATAACTGTTTATTTCACACCAACATAATTAATTATTCTGCATCTGTGAGAGTGTGGGCGGGCTTTTGATAATCGCGCCTCTACTTCCTGTTCTCTACTGCGCAACTCCGGTCCCGAGATCGCTACTGCGCAGACTCGGTCCCAAGATGTCAGCGCCGTGAGCGGGCCTATGAAAGCTTCAACTTTGGTCAGCGGAAGTCAATGGAGTCGCGTCGTCGATATTTTTTTACAGTCTATGTGTGGGACCAGCCCCAAGACTAGTCGGACATGTGTGGTAGTACACTCGAAAGAGTTGAACTAACTTCACAAAAGCTAAAGAATCTTTGTTCTTTTTTCTGCTTCGTATTCGTCATCACTACGCTTGCGCCAATAGCGAGGCTGCGTGTTTGCATAAGCCGCAAAGCATTGTGGGTAATAGGACCGTTGTGGATTTGAAAACGGCATATTAAGCGAATAAACGTAGAATTTGCATTCCTGTTATGTTTCATATGTCTATATTTGATTGGTGTAAGTATATCAAACGTGTAAAAGTCGCAGGCTAAATTGTATGTTACCGTCAACGAGAAACAGAGCTAATTACCGGGGTTTATATACTCGGCGAAAATACAATGTGTTCTGGTAAGGGACTTTATGCAGATGCATCAGGACCCCCACGTTCTCCCTGCAAGCAAATATGGATGGGATAGCGCAAATCTCCTTGCTTGTATGATGGATGATCTGGCCTGTCCTCTCCCTTACCTTTTGTATTTAAATACATACGCATTTCTTTTATTTTATTAAATTAGCTACAGTTAAAATCATTCTGGTGAGAGAGATCATGTTGTTGCAGCCGGACCACATGCACACGGGACGTCGCAGGTGTTGTCCCTCTCCCTTATATTACAAAATAACTCTTAAATAATTACTGTTTTTTTGCTTGCTGCCAGAGCAACATTTCTCATTTGAATTCGACCTGATGCTCTAAAACAGTGGTTCTCAAACTTTTTATACCAAGTACCACCATAATGACCAACATTAAAGTACAGTAGTGTAGTAGGCCTTACTATTCAGCTACAGCTCTGCACAGTTCAAAAAAGAGGCAGTTCCATCCTAATAGGAATATTTTTTTGTTGTCAGCCACTTTAACACTGCACTGTGCTTACATACAGGTAAATCAAATAATTCAATAATGATTAAATTGTGTTAATCTAAAAGTTTAATTAAAACTGTAATGTACTTAAATGGAAAAAAAAAAAAACTTTACTCAACTAAAGATACAATTAAAATGTATTGTTTAAACATTAATTTATATTTAAAGTCAACATTCAATATTTGTTCTGAGTTTGTCACACCACAGAAAAAATGTATCATTAAATGTGTGCCAAATTTAAATTATAAACACTGTCTGCGCTGAAACCACGCCCACTAGCGGGAAAGCAGCGGTGAGAAGCACACAAGACAACTGGCCACCACTGGCACGTACTGCAATGATGGCACCAGATGTTGGCGGGACGGGCGGATGAAGTCCTGTGTCAGTCCGGCAGTGGATTATCAGTGAATCCCAGTTGTCTCCGATGAACGTTTGTAAAACTATCCGGTGTAAAACGATCACTGCAGAGGCAGGTGTTGGTGGTGTTCAAGGTAGCTGAAATGTCACAAAATGAATCCACCTCTTCTTGATATCAGCGATTTGGATTTATAAGCTTTTTATAGGTTTTACAGTTAGGTAATATGCATTTACATGATGAAGGCATAACTAGCTAGCTAACTGTAGGCTGTAGTAACTAACGGTAGTGACAGCAACGCGCGATTGAACGGGCGACCTGATGCGAATGACGTTAGTTGTTATGGTGTTAGGGGAGGGGCCAGGCTCAGTGGCTGCAGTGCGTCATCGAGCCACCTTTTTAGTACAACACAGTTCACAGTGTTTGTAACGTGATTCAGCAATACATTTCTAACATTTATAATGTGTTTAGTACAGAAACAAATTTTAGAATCGTCTTTACAGCGACTTTAATTTAGTGATTCCTCTGCATACCACTAGAGGGAGCCTGAGTACCACACTTTGAGAACCACTGCTCTAAAATAAAGTTTATAAAAGCTATATGGACATATTAAAAAAATATATATATATATTAAAAATAACAATAACTATTAACCCTTGAGCATTGTTCAAATTCACTACCCTTTCGTTATGTTTGGGATGGCAAAAGTCCACTAAATTAAACTGCTGTAAAAATGTATCCGATGAATATTTTTTTCTTTTCTTTTTTGCATACATTTTTTTTCTCCACCCGACTTCTCGAGACGGAACGCGACGCTGTGATCACCGTTGTCCGGCATGTACATGCCGCCTCGGCTAAAGGTAAGGTGCGCAGTCACTGTTTTCCTGGTGCTCGTGTTCTCGATGCCGCTGCGCAGGTACCGGCAATTATGAATGGCGACGAGAGCATCGGTGCTGTTGTGCTTCACGCGGGGGTGAACGACACCAGGCTGCGGCAGACGGAGGTTCTGAAGACGGACTTCAGGAGCCTGATCGAGACTGTACGCAGAACATCACCCGCGACGAGGATCGTCGTGTCCGGACCGCTTCCCACATACAGACGAGGGCATGAAAGGTTCAGTATTTGCTCTAAATGAATGGTTATTGTCGTGGTGTAATGAACAGAAGCTGCTCTTTGTAAATAATTGGAATCTTTTCTGGGAGCGGCCAAGGCTTTTCCGTGCTGATGGCCTGCACCCCGGCAGGATCGGCGCGGATCTTCTGTCCGACAACATCTCCTAGACGCTATGCACCGTATGACTAGTAAGTCAAACTACACTTGACAGTTCTTGTTCTGTAGTGCATTGTGTAGAAACTGTGTCTGTTCCACGAATATTTAGGTCAAAATCCTCAATAGGATCTAGAGAAAATCTGATCATTATCAAACCAGATAATCTTGAAAGAAATGAACAAAAACATTCTCTAAAACTAGGTCTCCTTAACATTCGATCGCTCGCACCTAAAGCAGTTATTGTTAATGAAATGATCACAGATAATAGCTTTGATTTACTATGTCTGACTGAAACCTGGCTTAAACCTAATGACTATTACAGACCTATTTCAAATCTTCCATTTCTGTCTAAAATACCAGAAAAAATGGTGTCTGCTCAATTATGCTCTTACTTGCAAGAAAACGTTACCGATGAAAAATTTCAGTCTGGATTCAGAGCCCATCATAGCACAGAAACTGCGCTCGTTAAAATCACAAATGACTTACTCTTAGCTGCTGACCAAGGCTCAATACTAGTTTTACTTGATCTTAGTTCAGCATTCGACACCATAGATCATAAAATACTCTTAGATCGTCTACAAAATTACACTGGCATTCAGGGACGGGCATTAAAGTGGTTTAGATCGTATCTATCAGAGCGTTACCAATTTGTCTATTTAAACAGGGAACAGTCTAAGATAACGTCTGTAAATTATGGAGTGCCGCAAGGATCTGTGTTAGGCCCTCTGTTTTTTCTCAATATATATATATATATATATATACAGTGAGGAAAGTAAGTATTTGAACACCCTGCTATTTTGCAAGTTCTCCCACTTAGAAATCATGGAGGGGTCTGAAATTGTCATCGTAGGTGCATGTCCACTGTGAGAGACATAATCTCTGAAAAAAAAAAAAAATCCAGAAATCACAATGTATGAATTTTTTTTTTTTAGTATTTATTTGCATGATACAGCTGCAAATAAGTATTTGAGTATTTCTAGTATCAGCTAGAATTCTGACCCTCAAAGAGCTGTTAGTCTGCCTTTAAAATGTCCACCTCCACTCCATTTATTATCCTAAATTAGATGCACCTGTTTGAGGTCGTTAGCTGCATAAAGACACCTGTCCACCCCATAGAATCAATAAGAATCCAACTACTAACATGGCCAAGACCAAAGAGCTGTCCGAAGACACTAGAGTCAAAATTGTACTCCACCAAAAGGCTGGAAAGGGCTACGGGGAAATTGCCAAGCAGCTTGGTGAAAAAAAGGTCCACTGTTGGAGCAATCATTAGAAAATGGAAGAAGCTAAACATGACTGTCAATCTCCCTCGGACTGGGGCTCCATGCAAGATCTCACCTCGTGGGGTCTCAATGATCCTAAGAAAGGTGAGAAATCAGCCCAGAACTACACAGGAGGAGCTGGTCAATGACCTGAAAAGAGCTGGGAGCACCGTTTCCAAGGTTACTGTTGGTAATACACTAAGACGTCATGGTTTGAAATCATGCATGGCACGGAAGGTTCCCCTGCTTAAACCAGCACATGTCCAGGCCCGTCTTAAGTTTGCCAATGACCATTTGGATGATCCAGAGGAGTCATGGGAGAAAGTCATATGGTCAGATGAGACCAAAATAGAACTTTTTGGTCATAATTCCACTAAACGTGTTTGGAGGAAGAAGAATGATGATGAGTACCATCCCAAGAACACCATCCCTACTGTGAAGCACGGGGGTGGTAGCATCATGCTTTGGGGGTGTTTTTCTGCACATGGGACAGGGCGACTGCACTGTTTTAAGGAGAGGATGACCGGGGCCATGTATTGCGAGATTTTTTTGGCAACAACCTCCTTCCCTCAGTTAGAGCATTGAAGATGGGTCGAGGCTGGGTCTTCCAACATGACAATGACCCGAAGCGCACAGCCAGGATAACCAAGGAGTGGCTCTGTAAGAAGCATATCACGGTTCTGGTGTGGCCTAGCCAGTCTCCAGACCTAAACCCAATAGAGAATCTTTGGAGGGAGCTCAAACTCCGTGTTTCTCAGCGACAGGCCAGAAACCTGACTGATCTAGAGAAGATCTGTGTGGAGGAGTGGGCCAAAATCCCTCCTGCAGTGTGTGCAAACCTGGTGAGAAACTACAGGAAACGTTTGACCTCTGTAATTGCTAACAAAGGCTACTGTACCAAATATTAACATTGATTTTCTCAGGTGTTCAAATACTTAATTTCAGCTGTATCATACAAATAAATAGTTAAAAAATCATACATTGTGATTTCTGGATTTTTAAAAAAAAAAAATTTTTAGATTATGTCTCTCACAGTGGACATGCACCTACGATGACAAATTCAGACCCCTCCATGATTTCTAAGTTGGAGAACTTGCAAAATAGCAGGGTGTTCAAATACTTGTTTTCCTCACTGTTTATATATGCTGCCACTTGGTAATATTATAAGAAAACATGACATTAGTTCCCACTGTTATGCCGGGGATACTCAGTTATATATTTCAGCACGACCAGATGAAATCTCTAAATTATCCAAGCTAACAGAGTGTTATTAAAGATATAAAATATTGGATGACCTGTAATTTTCTCCTCCTAAATTCAGATAAGACTGAGGTATTACTTATTGGACCAAAAACTGGTACACAGAATCTCTTAAATTATAATTGACATTTAGAAGGACGTACTGTTACTTCATCTGCTACAGTTAAAGACTTGGGTGTTCTATTAGACAGCAACTTGTCTTTTGAAAAAAATCATATTTCAAATACTATAAAAACAGCCTTCTTCCACCTCAGAAACATCGCTAAGCTACGAAACATGCTATCTGTCTCTGATGCAGAAAAGTTAGTTTATGCATTTATGACCTCTAGACTAGATTACTGTAATGCACTACTAGCTGGCTGTCCTGCCTCCTCAATAAACAAGCTACAATTAGTCCAAAATGCAGCTGCTAGAGTTCTTACTAGGTCAAGAAAATATGATCACACAACACCAATTCTAACATCTCTACACTGGTTACCTGTTAAGTTTCGTATAGATCAATTATAAAGTATTGCTACTGACCTATAAGGCCCTAAATGGTTTAGCTCCTGTGTATTTAACTGATCTTCTGTCGCCTTTATAACCCATCACGATCTTTAAGATCACTAAACTCTGGGCTTCTGGTAATACCGAGGATATCCAAGTCAACTAAAGGAGGAAGAACGTTTTCATATTTGGCACCTAAACTATGGAATAGTAGCCTGGGAAAACCCAGACAACTTCCGGCAAATTTAGATTTGCTCTGCAAGTAGTCTGGCAAAGACCCCATTCAAACCCATTTCTAAACCCTAGAAATCGCGGCACCAATTAGAAACGTTGGGGCGGGCTTTACACGATGACGACAGCGCAGCGACATTGAAGCAGATTTGCCGCTGTGGAGCATCACTCGTTCGAATCAGCTATCGCGTCTGTTTTAAGCGATTTAAACTTTTCCTTTTCGTTAAAAGCCGAGCAAAGAACAACACTCGAAGCCTTCATATCTAAAAAAGATGTTATCGCTGTCTTACCGACTGGATTCGGCAAAAGTCTGATACCAGCTTGGCCCTTTGGTGGCTAAACAAATGGGTCTTAGCGAGAGCCCTCTGGTAGTGTTAATGTTTTACAAAATATAGTTTTAAGTCCTTTTCAGGCGTGAATGTAGTTGTTTAAAGCTCAAATATGTGGTTTATTTATAAAGAGAGCGCCTTTTTTAAATTTGATCTGCCGTTTTCGGAGTTGTGAGCTCCAGTGGTTCAGCGGCGCTCAATCGATCATTGAGCCCGCCGAGAGGCGCCTTTCCTCGGCCAGTCCTTCTGCCGTCTGCCGCTGGCTCTGATGTCTCTGTAGTGGTTAAACTGTCTCGTCTTGTGTAGATCTAACGGCTGATCTTTGCTCTCATTAATCTTTAATTTGTTCCTAGAGAGATCGTTTTGTCTGAGGGCAAAGTGAAGTTTCATAACTTTATATTTTTAAGATATTAAACTTTATCGTTGTAGTCTCCTAGCGCTGACTTTGACTGAATTGCTTTATTTATTGTATAGCTTCTTATACCTTTTACTTATACTTTTATAATTGCTATTGATGATCACACATAAACTGACATTTAACAAAAAGAGACTGGGTTGTGTTTTGTGTCATATTTAATTTATTACAGTGATAATCATAGCCTATATATTATGTGTGTGTGTGTGTGTGTGTGTTTTTTTTAAATGTAAACGAAAAGAGGCTGGGTTTTTTATATTTCGTTTTGTTATAAACATACATTGAAGATAATGTGCATTGCCTGCACTACATATACAAATATATACTGAGTGATACTGTCAAGAACGCTGCTTGTCCATTAGCAGAGTACCGAACTAGTGTCCTCCCGTCCTCGGGAGTTCATTCTCCGGAGTCAAACTTGGTAAGTCACGGACGCAAGTCAGAAGTTCACGTACGAAATATGTCATAAAACACCACTGCCTCATTTCATAAAATAAAATAAAAAATTAAACATAATAATAGCCACACGAATGTGGTTCAGGCAACGCGTAGCTAGGCCTACATTGATTATCTTATATATTTATAATAAAACGAAGTATAAAACACCATGCCTCTTTTCGTTTACATTTTAAAAATAATATATTAAACATTAATATGTGGTTTAGGTAAAGTGACCTGATTTCTGAAATGGAAACCGGGGACATTTCCTATTTGAGAACACAAGTACAGACAAGAACGCATATTGAGAAACGGCCAGAGTCTCAGATGTTTCTCCGTCGCTCTGCATACGTCATCTCCCTCATCGCTCTGATTGGTTTTAGGTCTATCCAATTGCGCCGAGAGGCATTTGAGCGACGCCCCTTTGGAAATGATTTGTCTATGAAGCTTTGCCAGACCATAACTCAGTTACTACTGAGAATGGTCTGGTTTTAACCAGGCTAATGGAATAGCCTTCCTAATAATGTTCGGGGCTCAGACTCAATCCTCCAGTTTAAATCTAGATTAAAGACGCATCTCTTTAGCCAGGCATTCACATGATGCATCTCCTAACCTTGTACTCTGTAGTTGTATCAATGCACATGATCATCTTTGCTTAATGCCTTGAACAGCAGCTACGCTAATTATTTTTCTGTTCTGGGAACACAAAATTACTAATTTTATTGTTTTAACCTTTCCTCGCAGTCTTGGACATGTGAAAGATTAGTATCAACAGTGGCTTTGATGCATTGTTAGTTTTTGTGCAGCATTAGATTTTATTTTTTCTCTCCCTCATTTATATGCTGTTATACTCCATATAAAAGCCAGAAACTAAGCTTCTTTTTTTGTTGCACAGGTCTATCTAAAGGGTTAATGGTGCCACCTGGTGATCAACAGTAAAAATGACACATTTTACCTCTGCCCAACAGGGAAAACCACCAACAATCAGAATGCATGATTAAATGGTGTCGTGGCTTTGCAATCAAAAAATGTCAATTGGGCAAAAAAGGCCACAAACAGTAAATGAGGGAGAAAAAATTAAAATCTGATGCTGCACAAAAAACTTACAATGCATCAAAGCCAATGTTGTTACTAATCTTTGACATACCCAAGACTGTGATAAAAGTAAAAAAAAAAAAAATAAAAATAAAAAAATATATATATATCCAGTCCACAATCACTTTTTATATTGAAAATAAGTGATTTTTGTGTGGGTTCTCCTTCTTCCCCAAATCACTGTCAATTAAAGAGTACAAATCCTGGATTTAAAGAAAAAAAAAAGACATTTAGTAGTTTTGAACAGGACTGAGGTTGATTAATCGATTCATGGAAAAAAAAAAATTGGGGATATTTAATTTTTTTTTTATCTGATACATTTTTTACAGCAGTTTAATTTACTGGATGTTTTCATCCCGAACATAATGAAAGGGAAGTGAATTTGCCCACAGTGGTTTGAGTTTTTGAACATTTTCAAAGCATTTCCCCAAAATATGTGTCCCAAAAATCATTCCATTTGCTGAAACACATCGTGAAATATTTTGATTTTTGACAAATGAGAGCGGTAACGTTAGGCTAACGCGCGTTTCGGTTTCAGTTCAGCTTTAAACAAATTTGTTTTGGCTTGACTTGCATAGGCTAGCCTGTAGCTAATATTTTCATTCTTGTTCTGTTCTGAATACCATTAATTTTTAAAGGATTTGTCTTGAGGGTCAACTAAAATAGCATATTCAGCTTCTGTTATATTAGGGACGATTGCTCGTTTTGGAAACATTACTCAAAGCCTTTGTCCAGTTATTTACTGATGTGAAAAGTATCTTTGTAAATAAGTTTGTAACATGGGGTAGGTATGGATAATTGCTGAACGTGAAATCTTAGCATTTACATTAAAGTATGATAAAGAGGTGTGATCTTTAATATGTTTAATGTTAGTAGAGATTAAAATATTCCAAAAGTTATGCACTATTGTAGATGAATATACCCTATCAATTCATAGACACTCCTTTGGCTTAAATGATCCGTACTGCTGAATTTGTCTGGTCTGACTCAGTTCATCATCGATTGGGTGAGAACAACAGTGTTGCCAAGTTTGTGGTTTTCACAGGCTGTTTTTCTTGTCCACGGGTTGAAGCGACCCCAATTATGAGATATTTAGCCCTGGGAATGCAATTTTTACTAGGGAACCCCCCCCTCAAAAAAACGTGATTGGGCTTGTTTTGGGCTAGTTTTGAGTAGCAATTGGGCAGGTTTTGTTGGGAAAACCTGGCAACCCTGGAGAACAGTTATTATACTATAAGCAAAACGTCGTAAATAACGTGCTTTGTGCAACCAAAACAGCGTTTTTTTCCGGCGTCATATGGCAAGCTGAACAGCGTAAAAAGCGGCGCTTTTCAGGCACACTAAAACGGCGTCAAATATGGCTCGCAATTTTTCCGCCGTTTGTAATCGCAAATACTGTTTAAAATGCTGTATTTTGTGTGTAAAAGCGATTCATCTATAGCATAATTCTGACTTTTTTGGCTTGCCATAAAAGCCGAAACAAAAACAGACGCCACGCAGCCAGTGTGTAGTCGGCTTAACGGCTGACATTGCCCACAACCCATTGTGAGGTGGACGAGGATTCGATTAGAACTACAAACGCTGATAAAAAGTTAACTACAAAACTACAAACATGACGGATGTGCGAGTCCGACGGTTAAAGTCAGTGTGAAATGGAAGTTGAGATCGTCTTTTTCTCCTTATTGTGACGTATATCCGAGTAAAACGGCTTCTGCAATGAGAAAAAAAATTTAGGGCGGGGCCTGCTTTCGTCCTTCGGGAATTGATTGGATCGTTGGAAGTTGGCCGTTGCTAACAAAATGGAGGCAGATTTGAATGCCAGTTTGCACTCAGTTGTGGAGGATTCTTCTCCACCGGACTCACCACCGGTAACCTCACATGCAGCATTTTTTATTGAGGAGCCTGATGATGAGAACGAGGGCGAGCAGCTACATTTTCCGGAAGGAATCACCTAAACCCATTTTAATAATATCGCATCAAATTCTTAAAACATTCTTCCGTGAAATGCATTGCACACAGACACCAATTCGCCGTTATTCCTGCTTCTACGAAATGCAGGAATTCGAGCCAGCGGGCACGCAGAGTAGGTTGTTTAGGGAAAGGCAAGAGGACCTGAGGAGCGCAACCAAAAATGCATCTCACCATATTGCTAATTGCTGCGATCAGCGACAGGCGTCTGAGAGGCAGAAACCAGACAGAAAGCGATAGCCCCGCCCTCGCACCATAGCACATGACAGGAAGAGAAGTCGTTTTGTGGGGGGAGGGAAGGTTGTATTTGATTAAAGATTATAAGGGTAAATTCATTTAAAAAAGTTAATGAAGTGCACAGATAAATCATTTATGGTAAACACTACAATATTTCAATTAAAAAATACCAATTGTAAAGTTTGATTTCATGCCGTCTTTAAGTACTAGAGAGGTTTAGATAAAGGGGCTTGAGTGATCAATTATGACTATTTAACCTGACGAAAAGATATTTAGTCAATGCTATTCGCATTATATTTCACCTGCAGCAGCATTGTGAACTTTTGTACAGATACGTTTGGCTATTAACTTCTAAATGCATCATTATATTTAAACTGCAAACAGTCTCTGCATTAAAGACCCACAAATGGCAGATCAACGTGCGTCTACACTTCTCTCCGATACGGTAAGAAATTAAATTGAATGTGGAGGATTTGAACTGTGATGATGATTGACAGGGCAGTTTAAACCGTGATGGGATGCACGTAACTAAGCGACAGAGTCCGTTAAAGATGACGAAGTAGTATTTCCCAAAGCTTGCATACTCTTCTGCTACACACTCAAAAGTAGGAACTTTTTATTCACAAAAAGGTCGTAGTATAAGTACACGAATTGGGACGCAGCAACTGTCTTTCATAAATCCTCTCCCGTAGCCTCATGGGATAGTTATGGAAGCTTGTTTAAATCAATGTAGAAGATAATTGCGACTTTTTATTTCACAGTCTTGTCAGAATTGTAAATATAAACTACAATTGCAATTGTATATTACGATTCTGTTTAAATGACAGAATTGGGCACTTTTTTTTTTGCAATTGCGAGTTTATATCGTGCAATTCTGAGGAAAAAAAGTCAGAATTTTGGACAGCCATGACTATGTACTAGTACTTAAAATGAATGGCAAATGGTCAAATTGATCAACTGAGGTAAATATATATTGAAATTAATATAGTTCATGCATATAGACGACACGCACAATTCATACATTCAAGATCAACTGTATAAAAATGCATATGGTATCGCCATATATCTTCAGATGTAAATTCGCTCACAGGAATTGTACTTATTTCACATAAATGTTACCATTTGGTGAAATGTAGACTCAAATAAGAGACAATCTAAACCCAAACCATGATTATGGTTTATTGGTCAAAGGAAAATATGACAAAAAATATCTTTTAAGACCGTGGTGTTGTGATTTTGTTCTCCATTGCAGGAGGCAGCTGGTGAGAAACAGCAGTTTTACATCCAAAGGAAAGGTGAGCGGGCAAAGAGGAAGAAAGTTGTCATTATTAAAATATTCACTCTCCACCAAAATACAGCAGCATTGTTTATTTTCCTACATATACTTCTTATCCTGTGAATATATACTTATCTTAACCATAACTTAAGTATAAGGACATTTATTTAGACCGAACGGAGTCATTCATTTACATCAGAACCCATTAAATACAACCAGTAAAGATTTTGAACGGAAATGCCACATTCCAGTTTGAAATATTTATGACTTTGGTGGAGGGTGAATAAGCCGAAACATTTCCAAAATCACTCAAAACAGTGAACCAAGCCCATCAGGCTCTTTTTTCACTCCATGATGGACGAGCTCTCAGAAACCAATAACAGATGGAAGGATTTGGTTTGGTTCAGTCCGACTGTGCTGCAAGCCTCGCACGTGAATAACCTCAGAAAGGATACAGAACTAAACTCGCCAAGTCTAAATGAAGCGGTGTTTTCATCCAGTCCTTGATTTTTCTATAACAAAAAAGGTCTATATATAAAAACAACACTAATTAATTTCCACCCTAACGTCATTGTCTAATAAGTTGTATCAGATTTTTTTTATTCATATTTGGATATGGGTTCATTAGAATTGATGACCTGAGGGATTGGTGCAAAACTTTCTAGTGTCATTATTAAGAGATTATGAAAACATCAAATAAAATATTGCGAAGGCTTGCTAACACGTTGAAAACAGGATCATAGTACAAGGAATACAAAAAAAGAGAGAATTACATTCCAAATGGGCAGCAATAATTTTAAAAAGCACATTCATATTAGTAGATGCTTTGGAATGATTTTAGTTTTGCAAAATGCTCAGCTCGTTTGTTCCATAGTTTACAATAAATTTGATATTTTAGTCCTTTTTTAATATCCATTAGCCATGTACAGCTTTCAAAACAATAAATAAGACAGACATTTCTGATTGGTCCTGGAGATAAAAAAAAAAAAAAAAAAAACCTATATGGAAAGCTCAGAGGTTTTGTTGATGTTAAGTTTGTCTCGGTCACTGGAACACCCTTTGGACTGCAGAAAATGAGCCCTGAACCCACAAATACACAAACGCACCTTCCGACGAGGTGCCTGGAGAGAATTAACACTTGAGATCAGTGGAAACATGATAAAACTGAAGTGAGAGTGAAGAAAAGTCCAACAGAAACTTCACATCATGGAGAGCAGAAGTCTCTGCTTTCGCTTCACGTGAACACGATCCACCCTAAAACACACACACGAGTCGAGTGAATATTTACATCAGTTTTTGACAAACCACACTGATTGAAAACCAAAAAGGTGAAAACGAAAGAATGACAGTGTGATGCATAGAATGGCATAAAATAGATCAGCGATAATCATGTCTGTCTTCAGCCCAGAAACCCTCTGTTTTCAAGCTCTTTTTAAGTGCAAGACAGACTGTAGTCTCAGGTGTGTGTGTGTGTGTGTGTTTATTTTGTCTACAAATGCCAAAAGGATGCTAGCATGTGCCCTTTTGAAGCAGGAGAAATCCAACGCTACAGGTTTCACTCAGAGAGCGTGTGGTAGTTCAGGAAGAGATCTGTCCGTTCCTCAAACAGAAAGAGGTCTGCTTTCTTCCTGCGATTGATCTGTCCCACTGTCAGCCTCTCTCTCTGTGTGTGTGTGTGTGTGTGTGTGTGTGTGTGTGTGTGTGGAGAGAGAGCGCTGTGCCTCAGGCTGCCTGTAGGGGGCACGCTGCACCTGGCAGACGCTCACTGAGCGCGTTCAGAACAGGGCTTTGCCTCCTTGGTTCTCAAACTCGGACCAGGCATCGCTCAGCTCCATGAAGATCATTTTCGCGTACTGCTCGTACGGCTGACCTGTAGCCTGGAAGACCAGAGGAGAGAAAAAAAAATAAAAATGATTTCTTCATTGATCCTGGACACAAAGATGAGAGTTACAGAACATGTCAGAAGCTGAATTCTTAAGCGGCAAGAATTGATGGTGAACGATTAAATCAATTGTCATATTTTGTTTTGGACCGTCATAATCCATAATCAAAATGAGCAACTTTAAACTGCTTCTAATCAACAGTTTAAGAGTGAAACTCAAAATATGTCAAGAGCATGTTCAGGGGCAGAAAAAAAAATACAAATTTGTTTTGTCTTTTATTAATATATTAATGTATGAATTAACATATTGCTTTATTTTCTTTACACAAAAACATCCCCCACCCCAAATGATCATGTCTGAAATGAAAGCAATACTTTTAATAATATTAATTAATATTTGTATTACTGTCAATACATATTTGTATCAATAATAACGTTTAAATTAATAATGAACATATTTCTTAATATATTAATCATAATTAACATATTGCTTTATTTTCTTGATGACCCCCCAAAACATGAAATTAAATGAAAATAATCCTTTTATTGATATTCATTACTGTCAATATATATATATATATATATATATATATATATATATATATATATATATATATATATATATATATATATATATATATATATATATATATATATATATATATATATATATATATATATATATATATATATATATATATATATATATATATATATATTTATTATATATATATATATATATATATATATATATATATATATATATATATATATATATATATATATATATATATATATATATATATATTTATTATATATATATAGTTTTAATGAATATATTGCTTAATATATGCATTATAATTAAAGGGTTAGTTCACCCAAAAATGAAAATTCTGTCATTAATTACTCACCCTCATGTCGTTGGACACCCGTAAGACCTCCGTTCATATTCGGAACACAAATGAAGATATTTTAGATGAAAGCTGATGGCTGAGAAAGGCTTCAGATAGGCCTCCATTGGCATTCAGTAAATTTACACTCCCAAGACCCATAAAAGGCACTTAAAACATCGTTACAAAGTCCATCTCACCACAGTGACTCTACAAAAATCTTACGATGCGACGACAATAGTTTTTGTGCGCAAAAAAAAAATCAAAATAACACCTTTATCCAACTTGTTCTTGTCTTCCGTGTGTGCCTCCACGACGCATGCGCGAGAATATGACGCAGATCCGGCGTTCGGACACATGACCCAGAAGCGATTTGTTTACAATCAAAGGAAGACGTGCGTATCTAAGCTGTTGGATTCTACATTGATCGTGCTTTAGGTCTCGGCGTAGTTCTCAAAATGGGGCTTAAGTGTGCATTTCATGGATTCCCGAACACTGGCGCTACGTCATATTCTCGCGCATGCGTCGTGGAGGCACACACGGAAGGCAATAAGCTGGATAAAGGTGTTATTTTGATTTTTTTTGCGCACAAAAACTATTGTCGTTGCATCGTAAGATTATTGTAGAGTCACTGTGGTGAGATGGACTTTGTAACGATGTTTTAAGTGCCTTTTATGGGTCTTGGGAGTGTAAATTTACTGAATGCCAATGGAGGCCTATCTGAAGCCTTTCTCAGCCATCAGCTTTCAACTAAAATATCTTCATTTGTGTTCCGAATATGAACGGAGGTCTTACGGGTGTCGAACGACATAAGGGTGAGTAATTAATGACATAATTTTCATTTTTGGGTGAACTAACCCTTTAACATATTGCTTTATTATTGTCTTGACCATAAATTGAAATACAAATATTAACTAATATTAATAAAATGATTTTCATTACTGTCAAAAAATATTTGTATCCACATATTACTTTAAATAAACAAGCAATATGTTTATTATTATTTTAAAAATACGAAAGGAAAACCGATTAATTTAACAATAGATAATAAACAAACAATATTAAATATACATTAAGACAATACGGATACATAATTAAAATAATTAAAATGCATCCACACATACAATAAAAGATTAAATGAACCGTGAATCGGATTTCCACTGTCACCTCTGGCTTGCTTAGTTGATGACAATTAATGTTCATGCAATGTAATAATGCAATATTGAATGAGAACTGAACTGAGCTGGACGATGACGTCACTGTGTTTTCCAGAGCTGCTTTATAGATGAACTGAACTCATTCCACAATTGATTTATTATTAAAATAAGTAAATTTTTTGTTATTAAACTGAATCAACACTGAACTGATTTCATCTGAATAATGACTGTGTAGTATTGTCTTTTTAGAGCTGCTTTACAGAAGAATTGAATTCTGTTTGCATAATTGAATCATTAGTTTCCTGTTTATCACTGTAAAGCTGCTTTGAAACAATCTCTACCGTAATATATAAATAACTAAAGAAGTAATAAAGAAATAAAGGTGACTTGATTTGAATAGACTGGTATTATTGATTAAAAAGATGTCAGAGGCCAAGTTTACACATTTTTATGAAAATCTATAATGCGTTCTTTTCCTTCTGAACATTGCTGTCATGTAAATATCCCATACCTTGTCTGGGTGCACGACAAGCACAGCCTTCCTGTAGACCCTCTTCACCTGGTCAGGTGTGACTAGATCTGCCATGTTGATGGGCTTCCAGCGGGTTTCTCCCTCCCACAGGACCGTGTGCAGCGTGGAGAGCAGCGCCCTGATGTTCCGCTCCTTCCCCTCGATCCAATCTAAGATCTAACATGCAAACATCAGAATCATCATCATCATCAAGCCCAAAACACATCCAACAGTAAATATATTCTTGAGAAAATGAGCCAAAAACGGTCATCTATACCTGAAGTTTGAGAGGGTCCATGCCTTTAGCCAGCTCCTGCTTCCTCATCTCAGCAATGGTTCTGGGCGTCTTCCTGTCAGATTTGGAGCCAAAACCTTGTGTGGACAGAAGATCCTCAAAGTCGTCTTCTTTCACTTTGGGCTTTGAACCTAAAGGACAGAAACACTCTGTACAACAAATGCACACAATAACAACCACAACAAATGCATGAAAAGTATTAATACATCATAAATGCACCAAATCGCCCATGACAATTATTGCACTCAGTCACCATTAGAGGCTGACTCAATCTTGATAAGAAATATATTGTCATTAAAGTCATTTACAAGTTCATCATTTTATTTTTGGGGTCTGCTAGAATACATTCACATGATTAGAAGTTCAAAACAGTTAAAAAATATATTACTATTCACTCCCTGCATGAAACGCTCTCGCTGCATCCAAAATCGTGTACTGAGTAATCCGAGTAGGTACTACATTTGAATTTTAATTTACTTTGCGACCATTCATAAATCCTCTCCCGTGGCACTGACGGGATAGTAAAGTATCCATCTTATGCACACTTCAGAATCCGGGCACTTTTCACCTACTGTTTTTCAAATACTATGTATTCGGACATGCTACTCTTTTAACATACTGTTTTTCGCATACTAGGAAGTATTCAATTTGGGGCACAGCGTCTGTTTTTTTTAGTTACAGTCTTTTTAAAGCCCGCTTTCCAGTCTGCTCTGATTGGTCAACCGCTTCGAGCATGTGGGTCGGAAATGAAACGCCCCTTACCATAATCAAGTTTCAGCTCCCAAGGCTTCATGAGCAGATGCAAGCAGTACAAACTATGACAAGTATTGGAAGTTCATAATATTCTTGTTTTGCCCTCTCAGTCGGGCTGCTCGATTATGGCAAAAATCTGAAAACATGAAATTAGCCCATAATTTACCCACCCTCGAGCCATCCTAGGTGTGTATATGACTTTCTTCTTTCAGACAATTACAATCAGAGTTATATTAAATGTTAAATGTCCTGGCTCTTCCAAGCTTTGTAATGGCAGCCCAAAAAAAGTGTATCCATCCATCCAAAATTAATCCATACGGCTCCAGGGGGTTACCGTAAAACTTCAAATAAAAGCCCGGGCTTCTATTTACCCAAATCACCGAACTGCACCGGCTTGTATTTGAAACAGGCGTCTATAAGAGACAGGCCTTTAATTTAGTGTGGATATGTTCAAGCGTGACGGTAGGAGGTTACCACATTATATTACGTTTTATTTATAATTAATTCGAATGTTTTTAACAAATCATTTAATGTAAGAAATGTCTTAGATTATTGGCAGCACAAAAAACGAAACGATGTGACAGCAATGGGTAGAACAATATAAGTTACCGCTAAAATCCATTGAGCGTATGAACTTGTTGCCCGAAACACATCAACAAGAAAGAATGAAGGCTACCCTGTAAAACAACTGCAATCATGTGATAGAAAATTACTCTATTCATCACTATCATCATCCCCGCGATTCTCAATTACAAGTTCATGGGCGAATTCCTCCTCCTCGTCTCCCTCTCCAGCCTCCGCTAACTCTGCCTGCCTTGCTCGCACTAACAGCTCCGCCCAGATGCGCACGGCTCTCCCTCTTTGAAACAATGGATAAGGTGATCCTCGCTTCCATCAGAAGCTACTGTCAGGCCACATACCTAAGGATAACATCCCGAAGTTAATGAAATATATCTCCTCCTTCTCCCTCGCACACCGCCGCTCCGTATCCAGCTTTACCCATTTACATTTACATTTACATTTATGCATTTGGCAGACGCTTTTATCCAAAGCGACTTACAGTGTCCTTCTTACAGGGACAATCCCCCTGGAGCAACATGGAGTAAAGTGCCTTGCTCAAGGACACACTGGTGGTGACCGCTGGGATCGAACCAGCAACCTTCTGTGTGTCAACACAGGACATGGTTTAACCCACTGGACCACCATCTCCCAACATCTTTACCCACGCTTGAAATTTGACAACTGTCAGCTTAAATGTCAAATTATACTTTTCTCCATGGTGGTATTGAGAGAATTAAGAAAAACTGAAGACTGAAAGTTCGTTAACCTCTTTGTTATGTTGCCATAGTGATGAGTCGTTCATGAACGGTTCCGTCTGTCACGTGAAATCTAATCAAAACATTGAACAGACGATCTGACGGGTTTGAGAAGATCAAATACAGCCCGATACTAAAAAACAGACCCGGCGTCTATTTGAGACCGGCCTTTATTTACCCAAACCTGTCGTCACACCAGGTGTTTAAAAGAGACAGGCGTCTATTTGGGACTCGGCTATTATTTGAAGTTTTACGGTAATAAAGGCCTTCTGAAGCGAATCGATGTGCCAGACCGCCTTCTGTATTCAACTTAGGAAGAAAGTGTAACGCCTCTCGCAGTTCAAAATGCTTGAGCTACGTCCTACGTTGCCTCAGTTGCGCTTTTTTCATAAGTTGAACACAGAAGGCAATCTGGCGGAAGCTAGATATTTTACTTGTTTAAGTCCCTGTAAAGGCAATTCTGAGATTTGTTTCTAAACACATTATAAATGTTAGAAATGTATTGCTGAAACACATTACAATGACTGTGAGCTGTCTAGTACTGAATTGTGGAGTTAGGCCGTTTTTCAGTTTTTCACCATTGCTGTGTTCAGGATTTTTTAGGCGGGGCTAAAGCGGTGGCTCGATGACGCACTGGAGCCACTGAGCCTGGCCCCTCCCCTAACACGAACATAACTAGAGCACATTCGCATCAGTTCGCCCGCTCGATCGTGAGTTACTGTCAGTACTGTTAGTTACTATAGCCTACAACTTACAAAACAGCTTAAAAAACAAAAACGATGATCAAGAAGAGGTGGATTTATTTTGTGTACAGCTCCCTTGATTGAGAGCTCAGGATCACCACCAACACCTGCCTCTGCAGTAGGGTTGGGAACCGAGAACCGGTTCTTATGCAGAACCGAAACTGATTTTTGAAAAATACCAGAACCGCGCGAAATTCCTAAGTTTCGGTTCCGAAAACGGTTCTGGTGCAATGTGTGTGCGAAGCGCTGGAAGCGTATCCGAGTGACAGCCAGTGTTGCCAAGTCCGTGGTTTTCCCGCTTTCCCGTTTTCCACTGTTGCCGCGGGCTGTGTTTCATGTCCGCGGGTTGAAGCGATTGTGCAATTGTGCGGGTTTTGTTGTAAAAACCTGGCAACCCCGGCTCACCTCATCATGAATATTAATTACGTTGCCTGCCGCTTCCAGGAGTGCAACGCAGTTCAGCCTGAAAGCCCTCGCGCTACACATTTAAGGTTTTGCGTCAGATATTTTCTCGTTGACCACCAGCATGGCGAAGAGAAAGTCACAAGTATGGATTCATTTCCAAAGAATGGATGATAATGAAGCAAAATGTAACACGTGAAAAGTTCATAACATGCAAAGGAGGCTGCACTAGCAATTTGACAAAACATTTGCTACAGCAGACTGAGCAGAGAGTGCCTCAGGGCTTATACCAGATTTATAGTGAAAGGCCTATATATATATATATATATATTTGTCAACCGTTGAGTCACCATGGTTTAAGTAAGCGTTTAGGCACAATTACCTTTGTAATGCTGAATTGCAATTTATTATTTACAAGTTCACTGAATAACTGAATTACTATTAAATTAATATACAACTAATTAATAAATATAACTAATAAATATAATTTATAACTTGGTTTTATTCAGAGACAGAGAGATAAAATGTAATAAGACAATTTCAGAGGTGTTCATTTGAAAAACAATGTGTTGCAAGAATGGCTTAATTAATACTGTAATATATGTACAGTACAGGACTTTTTTGACATTGCCAACCTGTAAATAAATTTTAGAGCAAGTAATAAACACAAAATGGATTGTTTGAGTTGCGTATTGTGCCTTTTTCCTTTACCACTATTTGTTTAATAATTTTAATGGAACCGGAATCGGAACCGGAATCGTTAGGCGGAACCGGAACCGGAACCGGAACCGGAAAATTTCTCACGATTCCCAACCCTACTCTGCAGTGACTTTACACCAGATAGTTCTACACACTTTCATCGGAGACAACTGGAATTCACTGATAATCCGCTGCAGAATGGGGCCGAACCGACTATCTCCCGCCTGGGCCTTCATCCTCCCGTCCCGCCAACATCTGGTGCCGTTGTAAACTCCGTGAGTGTTGTCTTGTGTGCTCATGGCAGCTTTCCCGCGAGTGGGCGTGGTTTTGGCTCTGACAGCGGACACGCCCCTCAGCGCTTGAGAGCAGAGAATGCTGCTCATTTTTTCAAGATTTTGATAAGCTATTTTATTTACTTGCCAGATTTTTTTATGATTCAAATATGCCTGGGTGGTTAATAACACATTTGTCTGTGGTGTGACAAACTCAGAACACATATTTAATTTTGACTTTACAGGGACTTTAAATATGGATATTTTTCTTACACAAATGCATTGCTTCACTTCAGAAGGCCCTGTGGATTACTTTTATAATGGTTGGATGCACTTTTTTGGGCTTCAAACTTTGGGCTGCCATTCACTGTCATTATAATGCTTGGAAGAGCCAGGACTTTTTTGTAACATAACTCTGATTGTATTCGTCTGAAAGAAGAATCTCATATACACCTGGGATTAAATCATGGGCTATTTTTCATTTTTGGGTGAACTAACCCATTAAGTCATGGAAATAATGTCAGGACTACAAACGAGGCGTTTCAGGCAAGTGTTTTCTGATGGAGGGATTCACTTCTTTTGCCATGAACTTTACAGAAACATGCACAAATAGCTATATTACACAATATTAAATATCTTGTTTTTTGCTCAAACAATTATAGCAATGGCATAATTTCAAATATGTGTTTGCAACTTTCATGCATTTGTTTAGAAGCCTTACCAAAGGTTGGTCCACGAATCCCCCTCTCTTCTCGTCCACCGATCACACTGAAGCTGGGGGCGTAGTTTGGTTTAGCCGGTTGGGTAACAGGTTTGGAGGGCTGGGCTTGCTGCCTGGACGCTGAGTTAAGAGGCATCCAGGGTTTGTTCGGGCCAGATGAGGGCCGAGGAGTCTTCTGCCACTGCTGACCTGAGTTCTTTGGGCCACCAGCAGAGGGTGCCGCTTTATAACCTGAACCAGAGAAACCAGCACTGGACGAGCCTAAACACAAATCGGTGTTAGTTATATAATGTGAGTGACATATGACAAAGTAGTCTGATAAAGGGTCAACACAGACATTTTACACAGTAAAACATACCAGGTAGTGTAGAGCCCAGGTTGCCCAGGTCTGCAAAAGGGTCAAAGCTCTGAGATTTGGCCTTGGAGAAAGATGAGAGTCCTGAGGCTGCACAAAGAAAGATGAGTTCAAAAATAAACTTATGGGCTGCCATGACTGGTGTATGAGTAGTCTAACAACTAATCTTATTAGCTGATTGGCTGGTAAACATAGGAAGTGCTTGGTTGCATTAACAGGGTAATTGTTAGATTTAATGGTAACACTTTACAGTAATGTTTAATTTGTTAAAATTATTTAAATACATTAGTTAATGTGAACTAACAATACTTCTATTATCTAGCATTTATTAATGGTAATGTTAATCTCAATATTGACAAATACATTTTAAAGATCAAAAGTTATATCTGTTACCAATACCAACATGAACAAGAAACAAAGCTTAAAAATAAATGCTGTAAAATGCACTATATTGCCAAAAGTATTGGGTCACCCCTCCAAATCATTGAAATCAGGTGTTCCAATCACTTCCATGGCCGAAGGTGTATAAAATCAAACACCTAGGCATGCAGACGCTTCTACAAACATTAGTGAAAGAATGAGTCGCTCTCAGGAGCTCAGTGAACTCAAGCGTGCTACTGTGATAGGTTGCCACCGGTGCAATAAGTCCATTTGTGACATTTCCTCACTACTAAATATTCCACGGTCAACTGTTAGTGGTATTATAACAAAGTGGAAGCAACAACAAGGGAACAACAGCAACTCAATGCGCAGAAGTCGAGAACTTTCTGCAGAATCAATACCTACAGACCTCCAAACTTTGTGTGGCCTTCAGATTAGCTCAAGAACAGTATGTAGAGCTTCGTGGAATGGGTTTCTACAGCCAGGCAGCTCATCCAAGCCTTACATCACCAAGTGCAATGCAGTTTTGGATGCAGTGGTGTAAAGCACTCCGCCACTAGAGCAGCGGAGACGTGTTCTCTGGAGTGACGAATCACGCTTCTCTGTCTGGTAATCCGATGGAGGAGTCTGGGTTTGGCGGTTGCCAGGAGAACGGTACTTGCCTGACTGCATTGTGCCGAGTGTAAAGTTTGGTGTGAGGGGGGATTATGGTGTGGGGTTGTTTTTCAGGGGTTGGGCTTGGCCCCTTAGTTCCAGTGAAAGGAACTCTAAAGCTTCAGCATACCAAGACATTTTGGACAATTTCATGCTCCCAACTTTGTGGGAACAGTTTGGGGATGGCCCCTTCCTGTTCCACCATGACTGCGCACCAGTGCACAAAGCAAGGTCCATAAAGACATGGATGAGCGAGTTTGGTGTGGAGGAACTGGCCTGCACAGACTCCTGACCTCAACCCGATAGAACACCTTTGGGATGAGTTTGATGTTGGACGAGAAGGCCACCGCTCTGTGTCTGACCTCAGAAATGCGCTTCTAGAAGAATGGTCAAAATTCTCATAAACACACTCATAAACCTTGTGGAAAGCCTTCCCAGAAGAGTTGAAGCTGTAAAGTTCATGTGCATGTAAAGGCAGGCGTCCCAAAACCTTTGGCAATATAGTGTATATTTCTCATTGTTAGTAAAAGTCTCCATGAAATGAAATTGGACAATTGATATTTTTTTCATGGAATACAGTGTTTACTATAAATGATTTATCTGACAGCATATTTCTTTTTTGAATTCACGTGCCCTCGTAAACTTTAATCAAAATAATGAACATCTCTTCTCTTCTCTGATGCCGTGTTTACTGGTGTGAGGGCGGGACAACCTGTCACTCACATGAGATCCACCAATAGCAAACCACAACCATCCAATCAATTCTCCATCGACAAAAAAAAAGTCCCTACATTTTTTCGTTTCACTCGAATATACGTCTATAGGGAAGGAAAAAAAACTATTGCAACTTCCTTTTCATGCTGATAATATTGTTAGTTTATGCATAACTAAAGTTAACAAATTGGACGTTGTTGTAAAGTGTTACCAACTTAACCAAGTAACTGCTTTTAAGGTCTGGTTATCTGAATGAAGGAATGAATGTTTGACTACCACTCATAGTAGGTTTGCTGGCAGCGGTGGTCATGTTAATAGTCGTGCTGGTTCCACCTGTGGTCCAGTTGTCCCACCCACCTAACAGATCAGGCTGACTCGCTGATGATGTCATCTTCGGAGTCTCACTTGCTAACTTATCTGGCAAAATATTTTATAAATATTAATTTTTATATGAAATATTGTATGAAAAACACTTTCAGACACCCCAACATTTACTTTGAAAACAACACAGAACTTAAACTAATGTTTATTTTTATTTAAAATTAGGGCTGTCACAATTCCTCGATTAAATGTGTGTACTCGATTTAAAAAAATCCTCGATTGCAATTTACCCGTGTCGAGTAACTGGCAAAATACCAGAAGGGGCGCATTCCACGGATGAGAATGCAAACTGTTCATTGTGATTTCAAAATAAAAGTCTAAACGCTCTGAGTTTGCATGTTTTGATCTCCACATGTTCTTATTCAAGAAATTACAGTGGCTGTAGCATTTCTATTTGAAAGAAGTTGCCAAATATTAAAGATTAAGTTATCATTGAATTAAATATCGTTTGATCAATATTAAACCAGTGCTGTGTCCCAATTCGCATACTATCCGTCCTAAATAGTATTCGAAAATAGAATTAGTATGTCCCAAATCGTAGCATGTTGAAAAGAGTATTCCAAAAGATACCCGGATGGTCTATTATTTCCGGTCAGAATCCGAAGTGCAGATCGACGCACACTCTAACGGCTGATATTGCCCACAACCCAATGCGAGGTGGATGAGGATTCGATTAGAACTACAAACTCGGATAAAAAGTGTTAAAAAACGACAAACATGACAGATGTGCGAGTCCGACGGTTAAGTAGAGAGGATTAGATAAAGGGGCTTGAATGATCAATTATGAGTATTTAACCTGACGAAAATATATTTATTCAATGTTATCCACATTATATTTTCCTGCAGCAGCATTGTGAACTTTTGTACAGATACCTTTAGACATTGCAGTTTAAATATAATGATGCATTTAAAAAGTTAAACACATGAGGAGAGTCTCTGCATTTATTTTTCTTCACAAAAAGAGTACAAACTTTTAGATCGTAGTATAAGTAGGCGAATTGGGATGCAGCACAGGATTTGATCAACTGTTATTGTCAAGTGTCAAATCAAGTAAAGTCCACTTTATTTATATAGCGCTTTTAACAATGCAGATTGTATCAAAGCAGCTTCACAATGTTAAACAGGAAAATAATGCAACAGAATTTTATTCAGCCGTATAGCCATTCTGGAGAAAGCGGTGATGTCATCAGCTCATTTCAATTATCATACAGTGACAGTGTGGGCTTTAGAACAGTAATTAGAGCAGTACTTTAGTTTATATGGTTAATTTAGTTTAATAATTAGATTTATTTGGACATTTAGTTGAAAAGTTTAGTGTCCCCGACTGAGCAAGCCAAGCCAGAGGTGACAGTGGCACGGAAACCAAAACCCCATCAGGTGACCTAATGGAGAAAAATAAACCTTGGGAGAAACCAGGCTCAGTCGGGGTGCCAGTTCTCCTCTGGCCAATTAACAAACAGCGTATGATTATTATTCTAGCAACTTTACAACACAGCCATTGGTGTAACAACACAGCCGTTGGTGCTCTCTGCAGGCAATTGTTATAATACATAATGGACATAATACTTTATTTGAAACAAATTGTTATTATATATGTATTAAGTCATTTTAAAGGCAATTTTTTGCTTAGGTCTATGTTTATTAACACAACAAAATAGCCGATAACTCGTCAAAATAATCGGCAGATTACTCGATTACCAAAATCGTTAGTGACAGCCCTTTTTAAAATAGTAATAAAAAGCATCCAAATAAAAAAATAAATAGTTGATCTTAAAGGAATAGTTCACCCAAAACCCAAAAATGATGTCATCATTGAACTATCCCCTTTAACAAACATTGATCTCAATAACCACATTTTTTGTTCTTTTTTTAAAATAATAAGACAATGATTTAGTAATACAATACTTTGATATATAAATCAGAGCAGAACTCACTGAGGTTAAAAAGGCTGGAGTTGGATGCAGGAGGCGGAGCTTTGAACCCACTACTTCCACTGTCTGAACCCAGGAGGTCACCAAACAGATCTGACCCTGAAGATGCTGACCCCACACCAAAGGGGTCAAAGAAGTCTACAGAAAACAAATGAATGATGCATTTATATTTTACAATCATATCAGGGGTCTCAACCACCAATTAAATAAATTGTAATTTAGAATTTTTTTTTTTTTACAAATATTTAAATAATAATAATAATAATAAAAATAATATGGGGGCAAATATCAAAGGACATGTCCAGGTGATATGTACCCCAACATCAAAGGGAAAAATAATATTTTAATTTTATTCAGTGCATCTGTTATTTTCATGTTTTTATTTATTTTTGTGTAATACAACACCCTAATTTTTGTAATACTATGGCAATATTTTCATCATTACTTCAATTTAATTTAATCATTTAAATTAATTTAATGCTGATTTAGTGCCATTTCTCCACCTAGTAGGCATCCAAAAAAAGTACAAATAATGTTTTTTTTTTTTTAAATCACCATAATGCATAAAAGATTATGTACAAATGATGAAAATGTACAAATGATTTAGTCGTCAAAAAATGGTCATAATGCAAAAATAATAGTTCCTAAACCAGGCTTTATTTTCTTTAACCAAAATATGAATTTCTTTAGATTTTTGCAACCTTTTGCTACTGAACACTATATTTAAACACTCTTGTACAAAATCTCTTCTACCTTTATTAGCCGTTGGTGCCGGTTGGCTGGACGTGTTGGAGAAGAACAGATCTTCTCCTGTACCTTCTCCGATCAGGTCTTCTGTGTTCGCTGGAGGCGCAGAATTGGATGGAGGGGCGAACAGATCGTTCAGTAAATCACTGTTACTAGCAGAACTTTTCAAACCAGTCACTACAGAAACGCCCGGCTGAGAGGTCTCGGCCAGAAGACAGGGGTCAGAGTTCAGGCCGAGCAGGTCCTCTGTGTCAGGCTGGGGGTCAGGTGGTGTGGTTGTGAAATCTGCCTCGAAGAGCGGTTCACTGGTGTCACGTGACAGAGTCCCATCAATGGGGGCGGAGTACGACACTGACTCCTCCTCTGAGGCACCACTCAAATCCTCCTGGTCATCCAATTGGCTGTCAGAGCGATCAAAATGCCGACTACCATCTGTAAATACACCATAATACAGCACAAATAATAAGTGCATAAATCATAATAAAGGCAAAAAAAGGGAATAGCTTTGTTTGGCAGATGTCACGAAAGGATGATGATGGTCCGCAAACAAATAGTCTAAAATCACTTTCTGTGTATTAAATGCTATAAAATTCAGGGCGTGACGTAGACTGGGTAAACCCAGCCTGATCTGTCGGCGATTTGATTTCGCCCTGCAACTCAGTCTGGAAACCTGTACATTAATTTCTACTGCTTCTGTTACACTTTAGTGGGAACCAATCACAGACTGGCTTATCCACCTGGCGCACTATTGGCGCGTTTAACACTATGACGGATAGAGAAGCGATGGGTCATTGCCCGTTGATCACGCCTCTTGTGGTCTGATTGGTTGAAGGACTATCCAATTGTGTACAGAGTCTTTTGAACTATGCTCGTTTAGAAAATACAGAGCAGACTCCCCAGACCAATGTTCAATCTTAAATTGAGCTTGGTCTGGTGATAGCCATGCTTCTGCGTGATACGGGACTTTTATTTATAAACAAGCCCGAAATAGACTCTTATTTGGAAATGTCTTTAATACTTCCAGCTGCTCATTCAAAAAGATGAGAGAGATAAAATATGCACTCTTACATCTATATAAAACATATTACAATATAAAAATCACAAAGTAAACACTGCTCATGATCTACTATTGATGAATTATGACAATCGCTGGGCATAAAATAAGCATTATTCATTGTTTGTGAACTTTTAACTAGGGCTGTCACAAACGATTATTTTTGGTTATCAAATAATCGGTCGATCATTTTGACTATTAATCGAGTATTCAAATAATATTTTTAGTGGGGTAATAAAATACACCTAAGTGAACAATATAGCCTTTAAAATGCCTTGCAATACATAACAATGAGGCAATAATAATGGCTTCAAATTAAGAATAAAAAGCAAGTAATCATATGGTTTTATTGAACAACACTGATAAAATAAATGTCAAATACATAATATAAATAATCAACTTATTTACATTACATTTTATAACAAATGCCTTTAGAGGGCGACACCGGCCTGGTGATTATTGTTGTTACACTTTACAGCATGATCAAATCCTTGTTTATTATTGGCCAAACAACATGTCATTCCAATGTCCACTTGATCTTTAATATTTGGCCACTTCTTTACAATAGAAATGCTGCAACATGCTCACATGAAAACATGCAAACTCAGAGCAAGGGTTTAAACTTTTATTTTGAAATCACAATAACAATTTGCATATTTAGAAAGATATCGATGTATTCTCCTGTGTTGGCGTAGATTTATAAATTATTTATGTTACAAATTTGGTGAAATGGCGCCCAAACATGTGCAGAGATGGATAGCGGTCTAATAATGCGGTTCATTGATTCTTGTCCATGGATTGCGCCACTTACAATATTTTGCTTAAACGGGTAAATCGAGTAAATCACAATCACGAGCAGATTGCAATTGAGGATTTTTTTTTTTTTTTTTAAATCGAGCACTCAAATTGAATTGAGGAAGCATGACAGCCCTAGTTTTAACATTTAAAAAGTTACATACTTCACCTTTAATGTGCAGAGGCAATTAACAATGTGTAGGGATTTTGTATTTGTATTAACTGAAACTGTTATAAATGTGCTATATACCTTCCCAGTCAAGCATCTGGAAGAAGCTGTTAGCGTTGGTGTCAGTGCTTTGAGGAGAAGGGGAATCTGGTTCGGTCTGTGGCCCTTCAGGCGAGTGCTCCGGCTGGGAAGGTTCAGAGGCGTAGCAGGCTGTTGAACCAGGCAGACGTGGAAGCTCTGGTTTACCTGATCAACCAGAAAGATTAAGAACAAAAATGTGAAGTGAAAACTAATAGGAAATGTGTAACAATGTAGACGAGAAACAAGAATGCAGCGTATCTGAGAGTTCCCGCTGAAGTTCCTTGAAACGTGTGTTGATGTAATTTCCACTGAAACAGGAAGACAGGGTGGGATATATCGTGCAGATCACGTAGAACTGTTACTGCAGCAAAACAGTGATCATAATCACGCTGAGGATGTGCAATTTGAAAAGGGTGTAATTTATGTTGCTGCATGGGAACTGGTGTCTCTTTTACTCATCAGTGCTATTTCTAATGCAAAGTCTGTCTAACCATTTATCCTCCTAATCTCCTCCATATTGCTTTAAAATACAGCATTCTGGGTAGAGTTCAAATGGGTCGGATATGTTTTGTGGTCTGTGCCGACGAACGTATATGATCCGCTCTGTGCTATCGTGTCTCTGGACCGGAACAGATTGTGAGCTGCGGTAGGTTGCGTGACACTAATGTGAAACCAGACTTCATTTGCCCCAATGGAAAGCATATTTACACTGTCTGTCCCTTATATAGTGCACTATGTGCCATTCCCCATGTAGAAAATAGCAAATGTGTGAACAAGTGACCGATTTCAGCCATCGCGTCAGCATCTATTTATAATGTAAGGGGCGGGATGCTTCAGATTCTAGAGAGCATTTGATTGGACAGAAAATCTGATGAGAAGCTGAATTGCAGACAGATGAAATAGAAATCATAGATCCGTATTGGTGGAAATGAGACTATATTTTGAATATTTATCTTCTAAATTCAAATTTTGTAATTGTTTTGTAATAATCCCCACACCCTTAATTTATTGTGTAACCAATAATAGCCAGACAAAAAAAAGATTATGCCTAATACGGTACTTTTGATTATAAACAAGCCTGAAATAAGACCAGGACTCTTATTTTGAAATGTCTATGCTTTACAACAGTGGTTCCCAACCACGTTCCTGGAGGACCCCCAACAGTGCACATTTTGCATGTCTCCTCAATCAAACACACCTGATTCAGGTCATCAGCTCATTAGTAGCTACTCCAAGACCTGATGTGGGTGTGTCAGACAAAGGACACATCCAAAATGTGCACTGTTGGGGGTCCTCCAGGAACGTGGTTGGGAACCACTGCTTTACAACATCCCGCTGCTCATTCAAATAGACGAGGACGAAAAATGATGCACTCTTACAACCATCTGAAACATATTACAATATAAACACCATAAAGTAAACATTGCCATAATTCATCAACAGCAGATCAATAATTTGGCTCACAATCATTTTAATGAAATCATAGCCTTTTGAAGTTATATAATCACAATAGGCTGTATCTTGATTCCTGTTTTTCCATTTAAGACATTTTAAGACTTACTAAGGACTTTATATAACATCTTATAAAGACTTGTATAAGAACCCTGAAGAATCAGGAAAAAAAACTACCAAATAAAGAGAGAAAACCCACCAAATTTTGTCAGGATCTCTTGCTGTTCATCTCGACTGGAGAAAAGGATCTTAGGATTGAGTCCTTTTGTGGCAAAGTTTTCCCAGGGCGTAGTCTTGTTGCTAGGGCGATCCTGAGGCTCCACCTCGACATTTACATGTACCTGGAAGAGGTCAGGGTATTTCTCCTGGATGTCACATGCGTCAAGATCATATCTGTAAATACATACATCATTTTAAAAGAGCCCCACATCATCATTTTATATAGAGCATCACATCATTTTAAAAGAGCATCACATTTTGATATACAACTGAAAGCGAAACTGATCTGAGATCATCGTAAGAGTAATCTGAAACTTACTTTGCAAATTTGACAGTGGAGGCGTTTCTGGGCACAAAGCCTGTATGGAACTGAATCTGAAACACCTTCATGGAAGCCATCTACAAAAAACACAACATGTCTGCAATGACTGAAAATGACTAAGAAGCAACAAAATATGAACAGTCATAGCTTGTCCTCAATTATGAGTGGAAATGGTCAGGTTTCAGGAACATCAGGTGTGAAGATCTGTTGGAAGCAAGCTATAGAATAAAATGGAAAAGAATAGACTGAAAAAATGAGAATATTTACCAGCCCATTCATATTTTTATTGTCTAAAACACTATTTATGTTACTGTTTTATTTAATGCGGCATCATATGAAAAGGCTATATTCAGGGCAAAAAACCCCCCCAAAACAAAACAAAATACAATTACACTATATATTAATCAACTATACAAAATCTTTGTATAATAATATATATAAAATAATAAGTCCTAAAATTGTTATTGTCCATAAACAGTATTATGCATCGTTTCATTAATAGTATATATTCATCTATATGTTCTCCTTATGACAAATGAATTATCTGCCCATCTATCCCTCACATATTTTCGGCAAACAGAAACTCCATCTTAATTTTGTTCCTTGTATTTTCATTATGGTGCCTTAAAATTTGTGGAATTATGACAAATGAGGTACCATTTGTTAAAGGTGCAGAATGGTTACATCTTTTGTATTTTTTATAGGGCTGGGCGATATGGCAAAACATTTTAATCTCTATTTTTTTTCAGAATGATTGACCAATTCACTATTTAGTTTATTTTTTATTTTTATGTTTAACTAGTCAACTTAAAAATGTAACTACAATATGATTCAGGTAACATATATGATATGATTCCAAGTGCACACATCTGAAGTGATCAACATGGTGCAGAAAATATGCATGAAATATGAAGGCAAATACTGTACAAACGTATCTTAAACATATCCTATATACTCAGAAATAATATAAAAAAAGGAAAATGCTAAATATTTCTTAGCCAAAAAGTGATAAGCTATTAACAACAAATGCTTTGTAAAAACAGAAAGTAACAGCACCTTTCAGCTGGTCACCATCATGCAAACATGAAATATCAAACATGCATTAGTAGTTTTTTACAGTTTTTTTGCATTCCATTGAGCTATTTTCTCTGTTGTTTTTATGTTTGGTGGGCGTGTTTGGCTGTTGTGCTCATGTCTTGCGTCTTTAGCAGCGCCTCACCCATGAAACGGTATTAAAATGGTGCTCAAGTTAGAAGAAAGTTCAACTTGCATCTAATATCTTTGCTTTTTTCCCATTCCACTGCCCACATCTTGTTTTTTTCAACACAATATAACATTCTGTGTGAAGAGCCACTTAGACATGATGTTCTGCGTCCATAGAGCGTGTCACACGAGAGCAGAACTTCGGATCATTTTCTTCTCTTAACTGTTATTAGTCAACATTAAAGGGTTACTTCAGTGATTTAGCATTAAGCTTTGAATTTAAACTGGGTCATTTATGCAGTAGAAATGAGAAATAATTTTTGAATTTGGTGCCTTCTAGACTGAGAAAAGACAGCAAATGTATTTTTGTCTCATGTGGATGAAAGACAACAACTCCCAGAATGCACTTGTTTCGCTACCCTACGAGGCCACTCTGTACACCGTCGTTTTGATCTTCATAGTAATACAATCATTTCGTTCAGTTAAAGAATAAACACTACAATTAAAAACTGAACGTGTCTTTTCAATAAAGTGTGAGTGAGCCAAACGAAAGTCACGTCACAGATGCAGCAGTGTCAGATTTCATTCATCACGAAGAGCTGAGCAGAGCTGAGGTAACGTTAAGCGCCAGTCTGGCACGTTTTCAGATCGCATATGGAAGCTAAACTATCACAGGAATTCATTGAAAAGTTGAAACACTCACTTTACTCGGCACCTCGCTCCGTTATTATGATTGTCCGTTCGGCCGTCTGTGTGTTACGTTCTGTGTGTGAGATCTCTCCCCTGTGGGCGGGTTGATAACATGCAGAACAGCTCCAGCTAGTGGCTGTAGTCTCTAGCCTCTGGCCAAAAATTCCTCAGATGACGCAAAATGACGATATTTGCGTCATCGGAGGATTTTTTTCAGAAATAAAATGCATAATTCTCTCCTCTCAGGGGGATATGAGGGGGGAAAGTACCATAATTTGAATATACTACCGGGTTTCTACTGATACAAAGCCTAATGCTAAATCACTGAAGTTACCCTTTAAGGCGACCAGATTTCTGAAATGGAAACATTCTGAAACATTTCCTATTTGAGTGGTCAAAATATCACTAAAATCTCATTTGTTATTATATTTTAATTAAAAATCGGGGGACAATACACATTTGAATGTTTTTGTTGTTGTTTTTGTGGGCTCCCTATATTATTATTATTATTAACATTAATAATTATGATTTAGTTTGATTATTAAGATTTTTGGTCTGGATTTAATAAAATTCAACGCACCCGCAAAAAAACCCCCTATGAAAACAATTAACAGCAACCATTGTAAAAAGCAGTTCAAAAGAATATTATAACATACTTTATAATATAATATTAATAATAAGTCTGGTATAACATAACTTTAAAAAACACATTACAAAAATAAAACAACATAAATATGATAAATAAAACTATTTACAAATATTGTAACATTTTATAATTGTATAAAAAAGTTTATACTATATAAATTACTATTTTTTTATTTAAATTGTTTTGTTACGTTTGTGCTTGAAAATAACTCTTACTATCTTTAATTGGGTCTTGTTATTTTGCATTTTAGGCTTATTTTAAGCATGTGTTTAAGTATGTGTATTCTGCACGGTATTTGTTGTGTAATTGTAATTGTTTAGGTTTTTTTATATTTATAGTTCAGATGTGTAGTAATGTGATGTGCGTTGTGACTGCGGAACCTTTGGGGAAAAACAATCCTGCACCTGTTGAGGCTCTGTTATAAGGCACATACAAACAGTATTACTTTAATTTAACATGAATAGTTAGTATGTTACTACCTTGAAAGCGATTAGCCTAAACTTTGATGGATGGATTATGTAAATAGATCCCATGTTGCAGTTTAGTAGCCATACAGTTTTCGAGAAAAATGGTAATTTTCATTTCAATAAGCTGCATTTGTGTTACGTTAATGTTCTGTTCTGTTAGCTTGGGCCATTTTTGGTAGACCTTTGTTCATTTAATTTCAATTGGCTATTTGATTGGGCCCTGTTAACATCTGTAGCCTATTTGTTTCCACGTGTGCGCGCTGATGCGCTCATCTGTAATCATTTTAGAATGCCTTCCTACAGTTGCTTAATAAAAGCGGGCTTTCCACACGAACAAACGTACATGTGTCAGTATGAGAAAAAAAATAGATTCGGGCTCGGACATAAATATCTTAATGCCTGTCGGGCTCGGGTCGGGTTCGGTTACTGCTCTGTCGGACACAGGCCGGGCTCGGACAGAAAAATGCGGCCCGATCCACACTCTAAATGGCGCTCTGCTCTTGGTTACGTTCTTCATGAAGTAGTAGTGGCGCGCGACCAAGTACAGTCAGCGAATCTCACAGTGCCATCTGATGGGGAAAATAATCACTACACAATTGCTCCTATAACCAGCAGGCTTCTGTATGTTGGTTGGGAGCTTTTTTGCAATATACCTGCGGCTTGTTTTGAACGAGCTGTAAAACGGGGACATTTCCAGGGACAGCTCCATTCTGGGACAGAACACCAAAAACCGGGACTGTCCCCGGAAAACGGGGACGTTTGGTCACCCTAGTCAACATGTCTAAAATGTAATGCTTGCTAACATTTTTATTCAAAACCGCGGTTTCTCAATTTAATAATAATAAAAAAAAATATATATATTTTTTTTTTAAATCGCAGCAAAACATTAAATTCTTAAATTCGCCCAGCCCTATTTTTTTTATTTCTATTTACTCATTTAATTGTATTTATGTTTTCATTAAAATTAGTTTAATTAATTTCTTCCAAGTCGATCTGTTCTGGGTTAGTCAGGGAGAGATTGAAAATGTAAAAAAAGTGCCTCTATGCAACCAATTCAATTCTTTCTTCCAAATAAAAACCCTTTAAAAAATGTGCAATGGTGTGTTTGTCATAATCATGCATTTGCTAATAAAGCTACTGGCCAACTGATCAGTAACTGTGTATGGGGAGAAAATACACAAATATCGAGAGTGTCTTACTTTGGCCTGCAGGCGTCCACCCAGCGTGGAGCGGGCATGATAAATCACTATCAGGACGTCACCCTGCACGGTTATATTTAGAGGAATCTCAGCTCGCCCGTCCTCCATCTTAAAATCCCTGTAGAAACGGCAAAGTTAGTCAGAGATGATTATCATCATATCCATCAGCACTGGATTATGTGACAAATTTCATCACAGTGTGGAAGTGACTTACTTCATTCGGTCATATTCCTGTGAGGTGGTTGCGATGCGCTCATCACCGACGTAAACCTCACAGAACGGTCGGCAGCCGTTTCGCTGCTTATTAAAGAGCGGTACGGGTGTCATGGCGACAGAGCGGATGGTTATAGGCTTGCTGTGAGGGATTATGGGCTCATCTGCCATCATATCACACATGTATTCAATATACCTACAAACAACAACAACAGTCCCTGGTTAATGCAATCCGTTAACACATAGTTTATGATGACATACACGACCGGTGCATTTAAAATATGTTCACCAAGGATGCATTTATTTGATCAAAAATACTGTAGAACAGTAATATTTTATTGCATTACAATATGATGATTTTGGTAATCAATTAATCGGTGCTCAATTATTAAATCATGAAAAAAAAATGTTTGTTACTTAATATTTATGTGAAAACCATGATCATATTAGAATGATTTCTGAAGGATCATGAACACTGACACTGAAGACACTGAAGACTGGAGTAATGATGCTGAAAATTCAGCTTTGATCACAGGAATAAATTACATTTTAAAATATATTAACATAGAAAACAGTTAAATAATAATATTTCAAAGTATAACTGTTTTTACTGTATCTCTGATCCAATAAATGCAGCTTGGTGAGCATAAGAGGCTTCTTTCAAAAACATTAAAAAAAGATATATTATTCCAAAATGTTGGTCGGTAGTGTAAAACTACAGCTGAACAACACATCATTCTGTTCTTGAGCCAAAACGCTATTTAAGCGGCAATATTCAAAACATTTGTAACTTCTTAATGGATGTTTTTTTTTTTTTTTTACAAAACTGTTGAATAGCCCCTTAAATAATAGCTTCAAAATATACCACTTCAATATACCAGGGGTTAAAAAAAAAGAGGTTTTAAAAAGCAATAGTGAACATTTTAAAATACAACAGTGATGATTGCTTAGAAAGCACCATTAACAACCTACAAAATCATCATAGTTCATCATCTAACATCAAAAGTGTGGGATGAGAAGTCTGACCTCATTCTCATGAACAGTGAAAACAGAGATCATTACAATCTTTTCTGTGAACCCCACATCCTCAAGCAGATCTCACAAATCAGGAGAGATCATGAGATATGTACAAACATGTGTGTTGCTTGAGTTGTACAGTTGCTTAAAAGTGTCCTTTTCAACTTTAAATCCTTTTAGGCATTACTGAGGTGAATATTTGGATAATAATAATTATTAATAATAATAATTTTTTCTCAATAAAACAGTCTATTTTTGCATGTTTACCAGCTTTAGAAGATCATGACAGGACAAATGTTGGATTTAACTTTGCACAGACTAGTTTAGCAAGTCATCTGACGCATGTTAACACTTATATAATGATTAAGTCTTGAGGCAATACTTTTGAAATTTTAACGTTTATCGTGGTCTAATGTCTTCTAGACTTCCATTGCAAGTGCATTAGTCTAAACATGATTTTGATTTTCCCAAAAGGAAAGAACAAGTTGAATTTATTTTCTGTGCAGAAATACAAATGCTTAACTTGCACTTAACTTTAAATCCAGTGTTGTTACCGTCAGTGTTATCTTAGTATTAATTATTGATATTGTAGTTTTTGTTAATATTTAAAATTTGCTTTGAATTATAGATTTTTTTTTTGCTTTGATTTAGTAATTTTGTTGTGCGTTTTTGACAATTTTATTAGTTTTTTGTACTTCAACTTAAAGTAGAACTTAAAGGGTAACTTCAGTGATTTAGCATTAAGCTTTGTATCAGTAGAAACCCTGTAGTATATTTGAATTATGGTACTTTCCCCCCTCATATCTAGCCTGGCTCCGCCCTCCTACGTACTTCCGCTCAATTTTCATTTTCCTTCAGTACTCCGTCTGGGACTGCTGTAGATGCTTAGGTTTTCTCCGAACAATTTTTTACCGGTCCAATCAGCGAACAGAGGGAGTGGCTGAGAGCGATGACATTGATGTCGTGCGCTAGTTTGAGTTGTAGTTCAGTGATGGCGGCGGTGAAAGATGTGAGTGTGTGGCACCGCTGACGAATGTCCAGAACTTAAAAAAACCTAAACAAAAATTTGAAATGTAACCTTGGCTACTAAAATAGTAACATTACTAAAACTGAAAAAAAAATTATTAATTAAAGCTAAATAGAAAAAGAGAAATAAAATGCAAAAAATTACTAAAACCTAAACTGAAAATATAAAAATGAAATTAAAGTGCCTGGGTTATTACTTTTATGGTAGCTCAATGCTTTTTGCTTCTAGTGAGCAACAGAACTGAACGCTCTGTTTAAGGTTATGTCACTTCCTTTACATCTAGTACATTCACACTTGGTTAGAGTCAAAAGAGTCCCTGCGAAGTTGGGCAGAAGCTCTTGGCGAGCCTAAGAACATGGAAGGAAGGAAGTGACCTCAGCACCAAAAGAACCGTCACACTTGCGCCTCACTGCTTATGTTCTGCTGAATTAATCCACAGAGCATCTATTTCTGTTCTAGAACAACCTGTCCTGACATGCGTGTCTTACTTCAAAGGAAAAAAGTGAGAGAAAAAAAAAGGAAGTTGTTACCGCTTGTGTGAGGGCGAGATGCCCGGTGGACATCGCTTCATGCTGAACATGTAAACTGCAGCCTCGGCCGTGGAGAACAGACGACAGAAACAGAGGAACGCACAGACCACCACAGCCGACGCTGCCCGTCCATCCTGCGTACAAAAACACAGAGACACAATAAGATGACAAAAGATGACACTTGGATACCCCGCATATTTTTTGAATTAAATTAATTGGGATGTTAAAATAGTTTATCAAAACTAAGATTATGACTTGTCAACAAAGACAACAATGTAATGTTTGTGGACAGGTTATAAATTGACAGACAGTAGCTGCGTTCACTAGGGGTGTTGAAATATGATCATTGCATCGATGCGGACATGGACAATTCAGCATCGATGCAGTAATAGACTATAATCGATTATAGCCTACTGACATTTCACTGACCTCATTTGTTGCATACACGCTTCTCGTGCTAACGTAAAATGGCAGAGGGAGGAGAAACAAAAGTTTGAGCGCTTGCGAGTGTGTGTGTGCTTGTTGTGTGCGTTATTGTAACTTAAATACACTACTTGACAGTTTCATGCGCTTTTAGTAGCCTATTTACTAGTTTTTATTTGTTCTAAATGCTCCCATCATCTGCTGTGTTCAGACTTAAGTTTTGTTTGATGTTTGCTATATTCAGGAAGTGTACTTTCTTGGAGCAGATCAAATAAAAAGGGAGTTCATATTTCTGACTGCTTGTATTCATTGACAAAAACGTGATAGTGAAAATTTAAGACATAAAATTGTTGACATGATAATAGTAATCGAATTGACCTGTGACGATTCACACCCCTAGCATTTGCATGGACTCTAATAATCCGATTGTCGGACTAGTAGCACAGTAGGAATAAAGAAAAAAAGTCACATGCAACCATGTCGGAATGAATTGGCCAAAAAATGTCATTCGGATTGTAAGGAGTGGTTTTAACCTTTCCTAATCTGATCGAGAGGACATTTAAAACACTTGATCGGGTTGAAAAAAACGAAACTGGAAAGAACAACAACATCCCACCAGTCCTTGTTTCTGGCATTTTTAATGCTTGATAAATATAAGCAGCACGGCACAACAGTTCATGTGCTCGTCGTCTCCTAATTAGGACCCGAAATAGATAAATATTAAGTCTACTCTTTACAAAACAAAGACAAGAAGCAATGTATGGGAATGGTTAGTATGTACAAACAGCAGGAAACTGCGTGCATGTAAAAAAAAGAAATCCGATTTGAAGCTTGTGACATATAAACGCGCACATCAACCCGATCACTTTACCTAACGTTCACGTAAACACTACATTTGGATTCATCAATCAAAAGGGGTCCATGTAAACGTAGCTAGTAATATCGGTGGAAAAGATCTGTGTGTGTGTGTGTGCGCGTGCTCACCAGACAATGTACAATGCAGATGTTCCTCTGGTCCTGTTTGAGCCATTGATGCATATTCTTACATATACTGTACAAGTTCTTCAGAGTAGGAGCTCGTCTAGGTTGCCAGCCACACTCTGATACCTGCACACACACAAGACACAATTATGAGTTTTATTAAATACAGAACGGCACAGAAAAACAATTACAATACGTGTTGACAATAGACCAAGTAGACACCACATTTAAAAGTGAAGGGTGTCATTACCCTGCCAATAATATCACCAAAAGAAATGGCAAGAAAAATGACAAACAGGTTTCTTTGTTTAATAGCCCCACCACAAACTCATGCCATTGGTTGAATCAATGTTGCCGTCCTTCTATCTAGCCTTGTTTTCATATTTATCAAATTAAGTATGGCATCTACTCTGAATTTATTGAGTAATTTTTGTATTATTTACAATAATAGTATTTATTAATATATTCAAATGAGTTTTTATTTTCATATTGGACCGAATCCAATGATTGGAGGAACATCTTTTGGTCCTGAGACTTCCACAGAAGATATATGTACATTTTTAAATATTTAGACCACATTTATTATTGATTGCTATCAGGATGTGAAGAGGAGTTTCAAGCAGTATAACAAAAGTGTTTATAAAAAACATTGCCTACCCAGCCTTTAAACTTATTTGTTTTAGTTAGTTGCCCAGGCAACATTTAGGGTGTGTTCACGCTTGGTCCGGACCAAAAAAAAACATTTAGTCCTGGTCCGCTTAGCATTCACATTGGCATTTTAACACTGAACCTAAAGGCACAGGGATATACATCACAACGGAACTTATCGAACATCCAAAACAAGGCTGTGTTCTGGGCTAAATGCGCTCGATGTATGTGCGTAGCTACATATGATGGTATTTTGACCAGCTGAGAACTCGTGAAGAGCTTATAAAATGTGTAAAGGAGTAAAAACAGCAGCAGGAATCCCTCCATCACACACAAACGAAGATCTGTAGTGAGGAGACACGGTTCTGATGCCTGTACCGAACTGTGACGGGCAACATCACGACTATGACGAGAAAAAAAACAGGTTCACTTGAGCATTCGGTCCTCTTTAGGGTCGCATCTTGTGACATCATATCCCGTTTTTGGTTTGTTTACATGTCTTTGGTCCGTGTTGCGTTCATTTTTCATTCGAACCACACCAGAGTTTGTTTGGAAGCGAATAGATACCCATCTTTCCAGCGGAGTCGGTCCGCTTGCTTGGTTCGGATGGCAGTGTTCGCACTTATTCAACTGAACTGCACTAACAGAGCAATCGCACCTCGGTTCGTTTTAATCCCATCAAACATGCCAAGTGTGAACACACCCTTAAAGTTTTCATTTAAGTTTTTTAATAAATGTAAGTTTTTCATCAAATTTTTATTTTTTTACTTCAGCTCATTTCACTTCAAACTAAAGCTATTTTAAATCTGTTAATTTATTTACAACACCGGATCTATAATATTTGGAAAGACATCAATTTAGGTCACTGCAATCTGCTAATTATTTGAATTTGAGAAAAAGCAAAAAGCTTTGCTATACGCACTCACCCTGTTGTGAAACCTGGCTGGTCTGTAGGAGCGTTTGGAGAGGTTGTATACTGCATAATGACCCGCGTGTCGAGAATCCAGGAACAGACGCACATCCTCAATGTTATTCTTAATGGCAGATTCAACTCCTTCAGCTGGGAAAGACATGACTGCAAAAACACACAAACAGACGAGTAATTAACTTTACACCATTAGGATTAAGACATTCAAAATTAATCTAGTGTCCTATTGCATAGGCGAGCGTACCTGCTAGTCTGGAGGTGATGTAGGACAAGTCCAGGTCTCCCTTAGCATAACTGAGACAGGATAGGACAAATGTTTAAATGTGTGAACACAACAGCATAGCAAGAAGAGCATCTAGATTACAGGCAGAAAAACTGTCAATAGGAATAAGAGTAACGGCTTGTATCAAAAAGTTGGATGACTTTTGAGTTACTACACTTTCGTAGGAATCTGGGACTAAAATGCAAAGACTACAGTTAAAGGGATAGTTCACTCAAAAAGGAAATGTTTCCTGAGCAGCAAATTCTCATATTAGAATGATTTCTGAAGGATCATGGGACACAATCAAATAAAAGCAGACTGGTGAGAAAGACTTATTTCAAAAACAAACATTTTTGAAAGTTACTGTAGACCTTATGCGGCAGAGAAACAAGCGCGAAATTTTGTGTTTGAACTTCCGTTGTTGCTTTAGCTCTGTATATTTCTATGGCATCGCTGTCAAAGAGTTATTAGCTGATGAAGTGGATTTAATTATTGTAAAGCAGTGTTAATTTTAACAGCAAATTTTTATTTAGTTTTAGTTATAGTCTTTTGACCAAAATGCCATTAAGTTTTAGTCATATTTTATACACCAGAATTGTTTTTAGTTTTAGTCTAGTTTTAGTCGACTAAATCTACAGTAGATTTAGTCGGCTAAAATCGAATGAGTTTAGTTAAATTGTAAGGGATTAATTGAGCATTTAAGCATTAAATAACCGACTGTTACTTGAATACATGTCAAAACTGACATTTTAACATAATTGTGTTTTTGATCCTTCAAGCGCAAAAATACAACGAAAGATCTCAATTCACTTTTTTTGTTCGTTTTAAAAAAAACATCTATATAGTTTTTATAATTTTGTATTTCTGTTTAGTATATCAGGTTAAGCTAAAGCTTCAAATATGTTTAAGTTTATTTTTTATTTTTTTTCAGTTAACATTTATTTAATTTCAAGTAATGAATATTTTTAATGGTTTTAGTTATATTTTATATATTTTAGCCATTATAACCCTGATACTTTATTGAATAATATGTGTCAAATACTGTTCTTAGTCTTTCCTCCTGACTATGAATTAAATGGGAATGCAATTAAATACGGTTTATTGTGTAACCAAAAAATGTATATATAATGCGTGACTTTTAATTATAAACAAGCTCGGAATACAACAGGACTCTTATTTTGAAATGTCTGCGCCTTACTATTGCAGTTGCTCATTCAAATTCAGATTCAGAGGGAGATAAAATATGCATTGTTACAACAGTCTAAAACATTACTATATAAACATCGTAAAGTAAACATTGTCAGCATTAGTTCATAAACAATTACCTGGCATAAATGTGCGCTATTCATTTGATTTAACCACTCTGAAACGCTGGTGCGTGTAGAATGCACAAAAGCGCCGTGTTTTCCCGCGGTTGGATCAGCAAGTTACAATTCAAATGTGCGCATCTGTTACACATGACATCAGTTCTGACTTGATCTCTTACCTAATCGTCCTTCCCTAACATTTGTCTTGTTTTATTAGTTGACGAAAATGACAGTAGACTTTTTTATTAATTTAGTTATCGTCTCGTTTTTCGTCGGTGAAAAAATGTTGTCAACAAATGTATCACTGTTGTAGAGTTAACGAAAGTTATCATGAGCATTACAATGTTTAAAGTAGATGTCATAAAATATCCGATTTTAAAACGAGCGGTTCATTCATAAATCCGTAAGATCTTACCTTCATGCTGTGGAAATACAAATCGGAAGACAGAACACAATAAGCGCAACACTGAAAAGGGATGGGGCTACATAAGGTCTATATATATATATATATATATTGAAGACTTTGAATATACCATGATATAGTCTGGAATAAAGTGAACTATTCCTTTAAAGTAATTTCAAAGAGTAGCATTCACACATATGTATTTAGTAGGCAAGCTTTTCAAACTTTTATGAATCAATACTATTAATTAAGCAGTGCTGATGGGAGCAGACTGTGGTTATGAACAAACAGCATACAAAGCCATGAGATGAACGTGGAGTTCACACAACATCTCTACACACACACACACACACACACACAAACACGTGTAACGCAAACACAGACACAAAGGCGCAGTCCCATAGTTACCTGGAGCTGAAAGGGGTTGGTGATTTGGGACCGAGAAATGTGATTCAGGAACAAAATGAACAAAAAGACAATGAACAAAACAAAAATTAAAGCAAATTGGGCCAACTGAGGAGAAAATAAACATGACAGACTTGTGGGGATGATGGGGGGTGATTATTAAATATGATTAATAAACGCAAACGGATTATGGAGGGGGAATTTATGATCTGGTAGATCAGTGTGTCAAACAAAACCCTGATTGAGTTTACCAAGAGATTAACATACAGTCACTACAATTAGACAGATCAAATTTACCTTCTGATGATCAAATCAACATGAACTCAGAATTGACCCATTTACTTTTATGAATGTCCTTCGTTTTATTGAGTATGATGCCTAAGCATTTGCTATTCTACAGAAAAACAATCAAAAGCAGCACAAAAGCAGAGCATTCAAAAGAAAATATTCATACAAATCGATTGTTCGTAAAATTGGATATCGGGGATCACGCAATCGAATAAGGTAGTATCTGACGAAACCACAAGATTTTAAAACAACTTTTTGTATTTATTTAGTTTTTATCATTAACTAATACACTTTAGTTTAAGGTCCAAAAAGGGTCCAGAGTTTAGCTCCAACCAGCTCTAAGGGCACTTTCACACCTTCCTTGTTTGGTCCGGATTTTCGGACTTTTCAGTTTGGTCCGAATCAAAATTGCAGGTGTGAAACCTCCCCCGGACCACGGTCCGGACCAAACAGACGAAATTTGGTCAGACGAAAAGAGGTAGTCTCGGGCCGGATCAAACTGAACAAAGGTTCGGTTCGTTTCTAGTGTGAAAGCATTTTCTGTATGGTTCGTACTTTCAGACCATTTACAGGAAGTTCCTGTTTATGTTTAAATATTTTAATGTTATTTTTAAATTTCATCTAGGCTACGTTGATTATGAAAAGTGAAAATATGCGCAATATGTCAGAAGGTCAGAAATTATTTTGAAAGAAATTTTGTATGATTTTGCTTAGAAAGCATTTCTTTAATGTGAATTTCGTTTTGTATAAATTGTATCTTAATTTTAATCAACGTTTAATCAGATAATTGTCTGGATTTAATAAATAAGAAGCAAATAGTCTATAGCAGACAATAATCGCGGGAGCGATCACATGCTTTGCACATGAAGCTGGAGTGCGTCTCAAATAAACCGAAACTCAGCAGGCTACTCGTCTCACAAACATGAGAAACATGTGAATATAAAGCTTGAAATGTCCACCTTTAAACGTAACGAAAAGAAAATAGTCAAGCAATGCGCACTGTTCACTAGTGGCAATGATATGCGTCCGTTCATTCATTCTTGTCAAAGACGCTGACGTCAGACGCACGTCCGTTTACAAACTAATCAATGTCCAGATGCAGCCCACATAGATGATGACGAGTGGACGCAAGTGTGTCATGTAAAGTTCTTTAGTGCGCTCGCATAATTGCAATGTGAAACCAAACCAAAACTAACCAAATGTATAAAATGTATTAAAACATGAACTTCGGTTCGGACCTTGGTGCGGACTTTCAGGTGTGAAAACGCCCTTAAACAGCTGTCTGAAAGTTTCTAGTACGCCTATTTAGACCTTGATTAGCTGGTCCAGGTGTGTTTAATTGGAGTTGGAGCTAAACTCTGCAGGACAGCGGCCCTCCAGGACTGAGTTTGGAGACCCCTGCTATAGTGGAAGGAGTGCCACGATGTGAACAAGACAGCACAACACACACTAACAGATTGCATTCAAAAACAACAAGCGAACACGGGAAATCTCGCAAAATCGGTTGTGGTGTGGTGTGTTTCCGAAAACAGGAAACACCCCACAGAAAAACGTGATAATATAATCTGTAGAACCATCAATATAATCCTAGGATTCTCTGAAAGGGAGAATTGCACCCACAATCATCCCAATTATCTAGTGTGTGGGAGGCTTAACTGAAATAAGTTTAAGTTTTAAACGTATTAGAATTACTAAAACAAAAACTGAAATATAAATCAATTAAAGCTACATAAAAATATATTTAAAAATAATAATAATAAATGACAAGACAACAAAATTGCTAAAACTTAAATTACAATTAAAGCTGAAAATATAAAAACAAATGCAAAACATTAATAGCTACTATAATAGTGATAAAACTAAAATAATAGAAACAAGAAACATTTTGATGATTTTAGAAATTCGAATACATAGTGCAATATTTTAGTAAAATACTCTCCTTTTAATTTTAATACTATACTTTAAAATATTTTTTTTCTTCAGGAAATTAAGCAAAATATATTTATAACAAACATTAACTAGTTAAAGGGTTAATTCACCCAAAAAATTAAGTCATTAATTACTCACCCTCATGTTGTTCCAAACCTGTAAGACTTTCGTTCATCTTCAGAACATAAATGAAGATCTTTGTGATGAAATCTCAGAGATTTCTGTCCCTCCATTGACAGTTACGCAGCTACTTTGAGGCTTCAAAAAGTTCATAAAGAGATCGTAAAACTAATCCATATGAATTGAGCGGTTTAGTCCAAATTTACTGAAGAGATTCGATCACTTTATATGATGAACAGGTTTAATTTAGGCTTTTATTCACATTTAAATCAGAAGCTCAACCAAACCTGCTTGACGCGCAAGTTGGTTCTTGCTGAAGCTCAAACGTGCAGCTTAACATGAGAATGAACCTCATTGGTTCTTGCTGAAGCTCAAACGTGCAGCTTAACATGAGAATGAACCTCATTGGTTCTTGCTGAAGCTCAAACGTTCTGCTTAAACACGAGAATGAACCTCATTGGTTCTTGCTGAAGCTCAAACGTGCAGCTTAACATGAGAATGAACCTCATTGGTTCTTGCTGAAGCTCAAACGTTCTGCTTAAACACGAGAATGAACCTCATTGGTTCTTGCTGAAACTCAAACGTTCTGCTTAAACACGAGAATAAACCTCATTGGTTCTTGCTGAAACTCAAACGTTCTGCTTAAACACGAGAATAAACCTCATTGGTTCTTGCTGAAACTCAAACGTTCTGCTTAAACACGAGAATGAACCTCATTGGTTCTTGCTGAAACTCAAACGTTCTGCTTAAACACGAGAATAAACCTCATTGGTTCTTGCTGAAACTCAAACGTTCTGCTTAAACACGAGAATGAACCTCATTGGTTCTTGCTGAAACTCAAACGTTCTGCTTAAACACGAGAATGAACCTCATTGGTTCTTGCTGAAACTCAAACGTTCTGCTTAAACACGAGAATGAACCTCATTGGTTCTTGCTGAAACTCAAACGTTCTGCTTAAACACGAGAATAAACCTCATTGGTTCTTGCTGAAACTCAAACGTTCTGCATAAACACGAGAATGAACCTCATTGGTTCTTGCTGAAACTCAAACGTTCTGCATAAACACGAGAATAAACCTCATTGGTTCTTGCTGAAACTCAAACGTTCTGCATAAACACGAGAATGAACCTCATTGGTTCTTGCTGAAACTCAAACGTTCTGCATAAACACGAGAATAAACCTCATTGGTTCTTGCTGAAGCTCAAACGTGCTGCGTAAACACGAGAATAAACCTCATTGGTTCTTGCTGAAGCTCAAACATGATGCGTAACATGAGAATTAACCTCATTGGTTCAACATGTGAACCTCACCTCAAGTGAACATGCTTGAGCTTGAGTTTAACACGACTGATGTGTGTGTTGACGAATGTTTATATGTGAATTAAACGATAAACATGATCGTGTGTCCTCAGAAAATTTGGACTAAACCGGTGAAGTAAACTTTATGAAGCGTCAAAGTGGTAGTTGCGTAGCTGTCAATGGAGGGACAGAAAGCTCTCAGATTTCATCACAAAGATCTTCATTTGTGTTCCGAAGACGAATGAAAGTCTTACGGGTTTGGAAGGACATGAGGGTGAGTAATTCATTTCTTTAATTATAAAATTACTCTTGCTTCGTCCTCAATCTTGAATGGATTTTTTTCCCATCCCAATGCATTCGCTCTGTGAATGATACATTTAATGCTACTGCAGAAATTATTCCAAAGGAATCTTTCCTTTTTTTAAATAGCCTTCATGTCAGGACAGCATGTTTTTTGAGGCCTTAAAATGCAACAGCTCATGAAAAGAGCCTCTGAATCTATTTATACCAAGAATAGAGCACAGGCTTTAGAAAACATGCTCAAAGTAGCGGGTGGCATTGCTTGTGAGCTAGATTATGTGATATCAGATTAACCACCAGAAGATTACTAGTACTCTCTACACCACTACGACCTCTTCCTTCATTAGGCTGAATCTGTCAATGGCTCAGCGTAAAGTGATGCATCATAGCGAAACCAAGGCATGCCAAAACATACTCGAGCAAGGCGTGTGCACTAGTTAATGGGCAGCAGCCGCAGGGGTGTTTTACTGTATAGTGTGAATGAGTCGCTCACCTGGCCACCGACTGGATGACTTTGGATGAAGTGTCTTTGATGTTGGTGAGGAATCTTTCGGTTCCTCCTTTCAGAATATCCAGGAAGCCTCCACCCATGGCCGGGTCTGTGTCATACACACCTGGAGATACAAACACACACACACACAACCACAGGCCAACGTTTGTCAAAATTGCTTTTACAAGACAATAGTTTTGCTGAATGTATTTGACACATGCACACAAGAAATTCCTCAAAGCAATGACTCATATCATCTCATAACACATGTCTCAAAGAACTGTTCTTTAAAACTCAAATGCTCTGGGCTGGATTTCCCGAAACCTTCTTAACACTACGTCGTTCTTAAGTTATACCTTAAGGTGTACCTTAACGTTAATACATGTTTCCCGAAACGATCTTAGTTAATAATACCTTCTGTAAGTCATACTTTCGTAAGGTTGGTCTGGACCACTCTTAGCTATACCTTATCACTATTGACAGTTCATTCCACTAGTGGCCACCACTGTGCAAAAAGCTTCTTTACATGTCAGTCTATATGAATATAATTCTGAAGTTGTAATATACACCCAGTGTTCAATTAGGCTAATTGAATTGTTGTTGTTTTTTTATGCAAGGATAAAAATTGTCATTGCACTAATGGTTGTTAGCTTTTTAATTATATTATCCAAAGGTACATCAGCTGGCAAACCATTATGGAGTCTATTTAACCCTTAATCGTCCCTTGGGGTCCAGCTGACCCCACTGGACTTTTCCTCCATTTTTTAAAAGTGTTCCCTTCATCTCAGGGCCATGAGACTCAGTGACTTTTCCTAAATAATCTATCTAAACATGCACAAAAAATCTGGGCTTGATTTGGTTGTTCTAAAGGTGTGTAAAAAAAAAATTACAGTTTAAGTCCCTCGGGGTCAGATTGACCCCACATTGAAAATGAATGGGAAAGTGTAAAAAATTTAAAAAAAAAATCACTTTTTTTGTCAAATGTTTTTTACTAAATCCAGTATAAATCTGAAAATTTCCACATTTATATCAAGGTCCAGTCCTAGAGCATAAACACAAAGTAGAACGAACTTTCTGTCTCATACACACACGCACACACACACACACACACACACACACACACAAACACACACATGTGTGTGACTGCAACAGAGAGCATTTTTATAGAAACTGGCAAATAAAATCAACAAAACTGGCATAAATCTGAAAGATTTTCATACATAAATGAAGTACTAATACTAGAGCACAAATGCAATATGGAACAAGCATGTTCACTCACACACACAAACACAAACACAGGTGTCTGGAGCATTTTTTTGGATTTTGGCAATGAATGGGAAAATGTAAAAAATGCTTTTTTTTCACTTTGTTTGTAAAAAAAAATCATCTAAATCCAGTATAAATCTGAAAATGTCTACATTTATATCAAGATCTGGTCCTAGAGCATAAACACAAAGTGGAACGAACTTTCTGTCTCATACACACAGGCACACACACACACACACACACACACACACACGTGTGTGACTGCAACAGAGAGCATTTTTATAGAAACTGGCAAATAAAATCAACAAAACTGGCATAAATCTGAAAAAATTCCATACATAAATGAAGGACAAATACTAGAGCACAAATGCAACATGGAACAATCATGAGAAAGAGAGGGAAAGGGGCAAAAAAAAAGAAAGATGAAAGGCAGCTTAACTTTTGCATAACTTCCCTATGGACCTCTATTGGATAATGTGGTCATTGCACTCTCTTTCTCTTTAACTATAATTCCTAAAGTTTTTCCACAAACCTACAGATGGCGGTATTCTATCCCTTACACATAGAGCAATGTCCAAAAACTATTTATATTTATTTAAGATCATCATTCAAGTGATTTTTTCATAAAAAAATAATTTTTAATGAGCCAATTTATGACATAGTTAAGTATTTGTGCAGTAAATAGGTAAAAAACTACCAAATACCCACAAAAACGAATAGTTGTGCTAAATCAAAGACGGCGCCGTCCGCGGAGCCATTTCTATGTGCACTATTTCATCCGTGAAAACTTTAGTCCCCTGGCTACCATGTCCAAAGCTGCAATTCAAAATTAATTTCACCTGCCACGACAGCAAATTCAGCAGCTTTTAGATCTTGTTGGTTCGACTTTTTCAAGACAAACTCGACGGAGCGCCCCGAAATTCAGCTGCCGCCACTCTTCTCTTACTTACTTTCTCCACTGTAGCTGTTGATTATGTTTCGCGTGTTGCGCCTTTATTGAGTAGGTCATCCAATAACAGAAATTAGTGATTTACACCAATAATGTGATGCGGGCAATCAACTCTGCTTGTGGAGTAAATGAAGACTATGGCAATATATATTATGATAATATAAATGGCATACTGCCCGTTAGTGGATTGATGCATGATACGTTTGGGCATAAGAGGTTGCAGGTTCGCACAATCATTTCAAAATTATATAAATTATCCGGGGTTTTGAATTTAGTTTGCAATTTGGATTGTATTTATAAGATCTCACGAGTCCTGATAAATGCAATTTCAACTGTTTCTGAAGGGCTTCTATTATAAAGAACACCGCTGTCTCACTTAACACAGTTAAACAGCCCCTGTACAGAGTGAATAATCGATTTTTGAGCCATTGATAAACTAATTCAGCACCACCGCCACGGACAGCACCTGCTAACGTCGCACTTAAGAAGGTATATCCTTAAGCAACCTCCTAAGGTATAGTTTGGGGAACACGCCTAGAAATGGGATACCTTTAGTTAAGTTATACCTTTAGGGCCCTATCTTGCACCCAGCGCAATTGACTTTGTACACCGACGCATGTGTCATTCCTATTTTGCACCCGCGCAAAGCGCGCTTTTCCCTCCACAGAAGCACGTCGCTAAACTAGTGAATGAACTTGCGCTACCTGGGCGGTTCAGCGCAAAAAAGGAGGCGTGTTCCGGCGCAAACAATCCCTGGTGCTATTTTGCTGTTCCATTAAACAATTGCGCCACTGACCAGAAAAAACCTAGTCTAAAGTCAGTGGCGCGCTGCGCGTTGTTCATTATGCTATTTTAAGGGCGCATGCTTGACCATAATGTATAGCGTGCACAACACGCATACACTTTGCTCATGTAATCTACACAGATGCAACAGTTATTTTTGCAAATCATAAATTGTTACACTAAAAAATATTAACACATGAGATGACGGAAATCATTGTGGTGTGCCACGAAGATGTGAAAAAATAGGCATAAATCTAGCTTACAAATTATTCAGGCTAATTGTAGTCTAATAATTAAGGAGACCTGTTTGCCCAATAGTGGCAACTTCTGGCAAGACATATATGTATATAAGGGCATCTAACAAATTGGTTTGTCCGTCAAGAACCAGGAAAAAAAATCGGTGAGGGTGGACGCAGCGATGTCCTCTGCTGGCGTCAGGTCCTGAGTAGAGGCAGATCCACCTCCCGTTACACGGCGTGCCCGATTGATGCTGGCAAGCTTGGACTTTCCCCGTCTTCTGATGTCATTGTAGCGCTTGCGGCACTGGTGCGACGTCCTGGGGATGCCAGCTGATGAAACAATTGTGGCTATTTCCTCCCACGCCTGTTTAACCGACGCTATTTTGGGTGGGTTTCTCCCATCCCCATACAACACAACTTCTCTGTCTTTCACTGCTCTTACAAGCACATCAGTCTCCTCGGCTGTGAACCGCTCCTGGCATGCGCCTGGTAAATACGCCATAATAATAGCAACCCATAATGGAACTTGCGCACCTGCTTTTACAGGGAATGTTGGATGACGCTCTGATTGGTTTATTCACGTTACGCCCAAACCACACCTATGAATAATGAAGCTACTTCAGACCAACCCATTTTAGATTTGCGCCGGGCGCAAGAGCCATTTATCCCGCCAGGAAAATAGCAACAGCGCCGAGACCCGCCCACAAAGTTACTTGCGCTTCGCTTCGCGCTTTGACACTTGCGTTTCAGATCGTTAAAATAGGGCCCTTAGAGTCTTCGTAGCGCGCAAAGAGACAACGTTATCGGGAAATGCAGCCCTGATCTTAAGGGGTTAGTTTATGAGGAACACTTATGTAAACAAGGTATTAATTAGTGCACAGTTATATCAGATTTTAAACCATGGCGTCTGATGGTCTCTTCCAGTCTAGGTAGGCTGCCTTTAACCAGAAAAAGCTGCAAAGTTGTAATTCAAGGCAAAACCAAATAACTAACATTCACTGTCCGGCCAAAAAGAAAGAAAAAAAGGTCGCTGTTTGGAATTAAATAGTGAATGATTGGATCATTATTGTAGTGATTTTTATGTTTCTAGCACGTTATATGTTTGGCAACAGTTCTTCTAATTGATGGAGTGTGTAGCTTTTCATTTCTTAAACAACCATGTAGGGAGACATCCTAGCCATATTCCAGGATGACAATGTCAAGATTCATCAGAATCAAATTGTGACAGAATGGTTGTGAGGGAGCATGAAGAATCATTTTCACACGTGAATTGGCTCCTCCGAGCCCAGACCTTAAATTCATTGAAAGTCTTTGGGATGTGCTGGAGGAGACTTTACAGAGTGCTGGACTCTTGCATTGTCAATACATGATCTTGACCAAAAACAGATGGAAATAACAACACAACATTTATTACCATCAAGAGTTGCATCATTTTTGCTCGAGATCTTGATGAACAAACAACATTGTTTAATCTAATTTAATGTTAATTTCTACAATAACTAAAATGAACATACAATGAACAATAGTATTTTTAACTATCAAAAACAAAACAAAACTTTTGTAAACTACAATAGTATGCAAAGATTACAGGGGTTATTTAGATGTAGAAGTCTTAAAAGGTACAGTAGCAAAAACAGCCTGTTTAATTCTCAGGTCAGGAAGAATAACTGTGCTGCAACAAACCTTGCTTAACATTAGAAGTGGATTTAAGGTGAAAAACGGAAATGCTACAAATATGACCCTTTTAATGGACTGAAATAGTATTATCACTTTCTGATTGTGTTCAGAGAGTAAACTCAGCAGATGGCGACTACAGGTCAATCCTCTTACAGCATGGAGAGAGAAACCATCTCTTAGGGTAAATATGGGGGCAGGGGTGTGTATGAGGCATTATCAGTTTGTGTATCAGTATTATGGCAGCATGAAGGTTAGTGGAGGGTTACACTCCTGAAACATCTTGGCTGAAATATAATGTCTAGCAACATTTTTGCGAGTGTGTGAATTTCTGTAAGGTGAAAAGTCACGCTGATGAACTCGAAAGGTGTCATTAAGAGCTCATTCAAACTGTGTGTGCGGTTTGAACAAAAGTATAATAACATGACTGATGGTGCTGTATCCTGTAAAAGCTTCAATACCCTTTGATATGAATCTCCCACCAACAAAGTACTTCTCATTACCACAAAAGCTGGTGGGTCTAAAGCCAAAATCATTGTTTACACTACTCAGCCAGATCCTGAACACATTAATGTGTGGTATTAAGAGTTTTTTAGCAGCTAAACAAAGTGTACAATTAAAAATACAGCTGTGCCGGATATTAGTTGTCTATATTATTATACACTGCATGTTATGATTTGTAGAGGTTCATAATTTTACTCTACACAAGCACTCACAAAGAGCGAGGTTTACAGGTGATGAACTATTTCACAGAAGAGTGTATGTATACTAAAAACCAAAATCATTAACACACACACACACACACACACAAAAAAACGAATCAAACTACCAACAAGATTAACTAAAAGAAACAAGCATTAACAAACCAAACATTACCTAAAGTTATAGCGTGTAACTACAAACATAACTAACAGAAAACATTAACACACCAAAAAATACCAAACCAACCAACTAATAATTAGCAAGAATAACAATAACTAACATATATAAACAAAAACAAAAAAAACAAACAAAACAAAAACCAAAGCAACAATAAGAAAACAAGCTATAAACAACCAATACAAATTATTAACCAAACAATACCAAACCAACCAACTAATAAATAGTAAGAATTAGTGATAGACAGATATACCGATATTTTCCCCGATATTTAAGCATTTTACCATAATCGGATATCGGTTTTGTAATATCGGATTTACCGATAAACGACACCATCTTGTGGGTGTTTTGAGAATTGCACGCATGATCGCCATTACAGCACATCTGAGGCGAGCAGATTAAGTATACTTGCCTGCTTTGCTGTAATTAGTAAACTTTATTTGACATAAGTCATTAATACACAAATTAGATGTTAGATAAATGCCTGAAATCTAGCTAGTTTATTCAGGATTTGACGGATTATTTTACATGCCTCTGTGAGCTCGTCTCTCTTAGAAACAAGCTCACAGAGTCACGTCAAATAATCTGTCAAATCCTGTCCAAATACAGATGCAACTTTGCATGAATTAAATAATACAGCCATGAATGAGTACATGTTGGAAATAAAAGCGGTGCATTTAATTCTCTCTCTGTTGTCCATGCTCATCATTAGTCTCGTGAAGTCGTCTGTATTTTGCTGTTCATATGGCAGGAAATGCTCCACGGCCACCGCATATAACTTTAATAAGATTCACTTGTTTAAAACACCGTAATTAATTATATAAACATTTACTTAACCATTAATTCGCTAATAAACATCGAAGTAAATAACTCTATGGATATTAATTATTTATCATCTCCGCGAACGATTGCAGTTTGAGTAGTTCTGTGTCAATGCACAAACATCAGTTTGTCAGAAGATATTTCATAATCTAGAACGACAAAAACATTAATAATTCTGATATAACTTAACATACCATTTGAGAAATGCAATAAAATACAATGTTTTGTTTGTTATATTCCAATATTCCAGAGAATATTATTCAGTTATTTAACATTATCCAGCAAATTATTCTTCACTCTTTAATCTATTAAACAGTTTATAAATCTACTAAAACTGTAGTTTAAAATTAAGTATTACATTTCTGCAAAGTTGATATGACTCCTGTCTTTAATTAATTTTCTCCATTTGAAAACATTTATTTAGCTTATTGTTAACATTAGTGTTGCTGCTGATGCTTTTTATAAATAAAATTATTTTTGTAACACGAAGATTCAAATTAACATGAAAGAATACTAATTTTCAACACTTTTTTTAAGATGACTGAAAGGAGGAAAACCCAAAGTGAAGTATGGACTTACTTCACTCAGTCATTGCCAGGGCTGGCAGTTTGCAAAGAAGGCCAAATGAATGTGAGCATGGGGTCAAAATCTAAAACAACAAAAAATACCAGTGCACTTTTTTTATTTTTTGCACTTTCAGACCCTTCTATTTATTGGTGTATTAATAAGATTTGTTTTGTTTTCTATGCAAGGAGGGAGTGATTGTTATACATAAAATGGTTTGTTCAGTTCAGTGGTGTTGTAATCGTGTCAAAAACAGAAAAATAACAGTAAATATTGGTTCTGTATATCGGTTATCGGGCACATAAAAACAAAAAATATCGGTATCGGTTCTAAAAAATCAATATCGGTCGATCCCTAGTAAGAATAATACATTAATAAAAACTAAAATAACAAAAAACAAAAACCAAGCAACAATAAGAAAACTAACTATACACAAGAACCAACCGATAATAAACATTAATAAAAAAAAACAACAGACTAAATAGACAGAAATAACCAAATAACTAACAAAAATTCATAACCAAACAAAACCTAAACAACCAACTAATAATTATTGAGAATAACAATAACTAACATATATTAAACAAAAACTAAAAAATAACAAAACAAAAACCAAGCAACAATAAGAAAACTAATTATAAACAACCGATAAAAAACGAACAAGACTAACAAATCAATCAAAAACTAACAAAAATTAATAACCAAACAATACCAAACCAACCAACAAATAAATAGTAAGAATAACACTTAACATATTAACAAAAACTAAAAATAACAAACAAAACAAAAATCAAGCAACAATAAGAGAACTAACTATAAACAAAAACCAACCAATCAAAAAAACTAACCAACAAGACTAACAAAACAACCAAAAATAACTAACAAAATGTAATAACCAAACAATAACTAACCAACCAACTAATAATTAGTCAGAATAACAATAACTAAAAATAACAAACAGAACAAAAACCAAGCAACAATAAGAAAACTAACTATAAACAACCAATAAAAAACAAACCAAAAACTAACAAAAATTAATAACCAAACAAACCAACTAATAATTAGTAAGAATAACACTAACATATTAATAAAAACTAAAATAACAAAAAAATAAGCAACAATAAGAAAACTAACCATAAATAAGAACCAACCAATCTAAAAGCAACGAACTAACTACAAGACTAACAAACCAATCAAAAATAACTAACAAAATGTAATAACCAAACAATACCTAACCAACCAACTAATAATTTGTAAGAATAACTAACTATAACAATATAGTAACCATACTAACTATAAACAAGAACCAACCAATCAAAAAACATAAATAAAAAAATAACGAACTAACCAAACAAGACTAACAAAACAAACACAAATGAATAACCAAAAAGTAACTAAAGTTAACTCAAAAAAGGTAAACAACAACATTAATAAACTAAAGAATAACTAACCAATTAATCAATTGTAACTAATAATAACAATAACAAATATAAAACAAAAAACTAACGACACTAATGACACCTCATACAATCATTAAAAAGTTACGTTAAAAAAAAACCACACTAAAAAAAAACGTTCAAAAATAAAAAAAACCAACAAACAAGCATCAACAAGCAAATAAATAACTAATAAGAATAATTATAACTAACAAATATAAAATAAATAAACCAACCAAGATAAATAATCAACTATTATGCATGTTAAAGAACTGAAAATGTAAAGCGGCATCACAAAACAAAGAGAAACTTGCAAAATGCAATGCATGTAAACACAGGATGTCAGTGCATCAACAGATCCTACGACAGGATAAGATCGAACAGCACAGTTTGTGAAATCACTCCAGAGAACAGATCACACCAATTACAAACAGGGAATGACATTTGAATAAAGGAGGAAGCCGCATGTCAAATCTACATAAACCTACAAAGAAAATGAGTTGAACGCAGAACTCACCAGCGTTGTTGATGTTGTTGATCTGAGAAGGAATCTGCGCACTGTTGTTCCCGAAACCTCCGTTCTGCTCCAGGAGCTGTAGGGATTCATAGCCGTCATACACAGACTTCAGACAGTAGTAAGAACTTAACAGACTCATCTGGACAGTAGTCCGATGCGCACACACATCAGGAGAAAAGCAGGAACCCAGACTCCGTAATACTCATGGATCTGAACACTAGTCAATGACTGCAGAACATCGGGACGACTCGATCGCTGCAGGCTCTGTATGCCTCTCTGCTTCTGGCTGTTGGTGGTAATCACTTTAATCCAGAGAGAAACCCCTTCTTAACCCAGATCAGATGCATCTAAAGCCGCCCTCTCCACCATGTGTGCACATAGGACCATAACACTGACTTCTGTATGCAAACGCTCATACAAATGCTGTATGGATGCTCTTAACTAGATCACACACATGCATGATTATTAATCCACTTGGTGGTTCTTCGACCAAACAAGGCTGGAACAGCCCAATCCTTTTCTTGTCCTCCCACTTGTTTACCAGTCCTGTCTTATGTAGTGAGATCAGTGGCCATTAGGTCAGAGAGAAAAAGAGGGATGAGATGCTCCTTTGTCTCCAGGAGGTCATGGAGGGAGGAAAGGAAAGAAGGACAGAACTCGAAAGGAAGAGAGTGGCGGTGTCTCTAAATGGCCCTTCAGAGAGTTGCGATCTGTATGTGAGACTCTGCCCGACTCTGCATGCGTGTGTGTGCGCGTGTGTGTGAAAGAATAAGAGGTCTGTTTCAAATGAAGCACCAAAAGAGCCTCATTCAACCAACCAAACCAGTCTGGTGATCAAACAGAAGCTCGGAAGGAGAGTTTACTAAAATCCAGATGAATTGACAGTAGCGGCTTTTTCAATAGCTCATGCTGATATATAGAGAGCCAAGAGGGCCATTTTTGATTTCACATATATACACTACTTGCAATAACTGAATGATTGCAAATTATTTTAATATTTTAATTTACACAGAATATTAACATATGTAATGTAGGGCTGTCATTTTCGAGAAAAATCTAATTCGAACGGATATCAAATATCAAGCAATGTATTCTAAAGGCCTATACACACCGGGACGAATATCGCGCGCGCTTATCGTGCCGTTTTTCGGCGCGTCTTGAGTGTTCACACCCAAGCGATTTTCACTGGCGCTGCGCCGAGTGAACGTGCACATTCAGTCGATGCGCTCCCGGTACACAAGATGGTGCTGCGGCACTTTAAGCCTCTGACACTCGCTTGTCACACAGAAGGAGAAGAGAGACAGTATTTACGTGCTTGCCAAAACCATAGACATATTATGTATATGGACAAAACCATTCACACACTTTTTGCTAACTGGCAAGCAGCATTAGCAGTTCATCTTCTTCTTAGTCTACTTACTACTTCTTCGTCGTATCAGTGTGTGCTCGGCAAGACCGTTTTGTGCTTGAGCGCCACTAAGTCGTGTTTTACTGTCACTTCAGCAGCTCCAGGCACGTGAACAAAAGCGGCGATCTCATTGGTCGGACAGTTTTTTACGCGCCGCGTCAAAATAAAAAAACGAACCCGAGCCGTTTTTTTAAAAATTACGCTTTTACACCTGGCGTTTTGCGCGTCGGTGTGAACACTCATATTGGCGCCCATTGTTTAGTCCCGAGGCGTTAAACGTCGGCGATAAACGCGTGCGAAAATCGTCCCGGTGTGAACAGGCCTTAATATATTCGAATATCTACGAGCGCTGCGCGGGCACAAATAAACTAATATGGATTTGAAATTATTTTATCATCTTGAAATACAGGTGGAGAGAGCATTTTCTTGTGGTGGCCCCACTCAGCACGCGTGATGCGCGTAATGGGAGTGGCGGCACTGTACATGCATATATTTTTTATTTATATATTTGTTTGCACGTGACTGTTTAAAACCTGTGTAAAGACCCGTGTTCTCCCTTGTCTGACCACGCACCCGTTTCTGACACAGTTGGGATGTTTTTCACCCGTTTCAGCAATATTCACGGGTACCCGCACCCGTGCAGGACTCTTCATGGCACTTTAAAAACCGGATAGTTTATTTATAGTTCGATTACGGATATTTCACGTCATGTTCGAATGCATATTCGAATATCGAATAAAAAGTGACAGCCCTAATGTGATGCATTTATATGTAATATGATGTGTACTATAGGATTAATTCACTTCAAAATGAAAATATCCTGATATTTTACTCACCCCCATCTCATCCAAGATGTCCATGTCTTTCTTTCTTCAGTCGAAAAGAAATGAAGTTTTTTGAGGAAAACATTCCAGGATTTTTCTTCACATAATGCACTTCTATGGCAACCAAAATGTTGAAGGTCCAAATCAATGCAGTTTCAAAACGCTTCGAAGGGCTTCAGAGGCTCTGCGCGATCCCCGACGAGGGATAGGGTCTTATCTAGTGAAACCATCTGTCTTTTTCAAGAAATAAAATAAACATTTATATACTTTTTAACCTAAATTGCTCATCTTGCGCTGCTTTGCGACGTGCAACGGATTGCACAATCATGTCGGAAAAGTCACACCAGACGTAGGCAAGTACCGCCCCAAGCGAACGTGCGAGGACTAATACAAACGCCCTTTACAAAAAAACCCCATCTCCATCTTCAAAATCGCCCAACATCGTTGTTTTACCTTTTTTTGCTAAAGGATGTTTGTATTAGTCTTTGCATGTGCGCTTTGTAAACACGGGGCGTCTAGCGTGACCTTTCCGGTGTGATTATGCAATCTGTGGCACGTCGCAGAGCAGCGCAAGATGAGCAATTTTTTGTTAAAAAGTATACAAATGTACTTTTTTTTATTTTTTTAGAAAATGACCGATCGTTTCACTAGATAAGACCCTATTCCTCGTCTGGGATCATGCAGAGCCTCTGAAGCCCTTCGAAGCGTTTTGAAACTGCATTGATTTTGGATTTTCAACATTTTGGTTGCCATTAAGGTCCATTATGTTTTCCACAAAAAAACTTACATTTCTTTTCCACTGAGGAAAGAAAGACATGAACATCTTAGATGGCATGGGGGTGAGTAAATTATCAGGAAATGTTCATTTTGAAGTGAACAATCGTTTATTAATGTTTATTAATATGCTGTCAAACGATAACCTGGTCTTACCAGACATTTCATCTGTACAGAGAGTCTGGCCACTCTCCATTGACAAGCGTTAACTTCCTTGAAGGCGGGTACTCTGCTGAATTTTAAAACTGGAGTCACTCTGATCTGCCATAACCAATCGCTAACGTTTGGTCGTGACGTATGTCACGCGCCGTTCGCCTTTGATTCTCATATGGAAGTCCGCAAATAAATGTGCAGCCACCTCAGTGATTAAACCTTGTGCATTCGGATTGTGATTTATTCACGGTGGAGGGGAGAGTTTTGTGATCGGGAACGCGCTGCTCTCGTGGTCCGTAACATGATTGTATGCTGTAAATATGCTGTCATATGCTTGGTATGATAAGAATAAATGCCGGGCCACAACATCATGGCCACCAATAAAACTCAGCAAAGATTGTTCTTGCTTGGCTTTAACTTCTGGATATTCGGCAGCGGTGCCAGGAATGAATGGCTTCGCTCGCATCTTTTCTCCGCCGCCATTACTGAACTACAACTCAAACTAGCGCTAGACATCAACGTCATCGTTCTCAGCCACTCCCTCTGTTCGCTGATTGGACCGGTAAAAAATTGTTTGGAGAAAACCTAAGCATCTACAGCAGTCCCAGACGGAGTACTGAAGAAAAATGAAAATTGAACGGAAGTACGTAGGAGGGCGGAGCGCCAGGCTAGTCAAACGATGAAGCGCATCCAAAATAAAAGTGTGTGTTTACATGATATGTGTATACACATTTGAATACACACACAAACACACGCATGTATATATTTAAGAAATATTTGCATGTATATACTGTATGAGATATATATACAAAAAATTATATTGTATATAAATATATATATATATATTTTATATATAAATAGAACACATTTTTCTTAAATGTATACATGCATGTGTGTGTATTTATATATACACATAATAAATAATTTATATGTACATAATACGCAGTACACACACATAGGTAAACAAACTTTTATTTTGGATGCCATTAATCGTTTGACAGCACATACTACATTTATATGTATAACTGACATCTTGAAGACCAGCTTACATCTTGGGGCCTGTTTAACACCTAATCACTTCATGCGTTCTCTGATCGGATAGCTATCCGATCGGGAAAAGACCAGGTGTAAACGCCCTCCGAAACGCTTTTGAGACGGATTAAAATCCGATCACTCAAACCACTTCAGGAGGTTGTGAATGAATGAAACTTGACAAGTGTAAATTCATCTGGTTGTTGAAATCACATATGTGTAATATTTACAAATACGTAAATATTTATTCCTCTCGAAAATGTTAAAAAAATGTACGCATGAGAGCATGTATGGCTATATAACATGTTATAGCCAGTTATGACAGCGCTACTCCAACACGCATCGCCGCAGATGAGCAGCTGTGTATCTCTTCAGCAAGCAAACGCACAAACAAAACTGAAAGGAAGTCGCAGGCGCTCAACACACAATAGTCTTCATTAAAAGTAGTGAGACTAAATGATCTTACCAGTGTTGATGCCGCTCTCTCTCCTATCGCTGTCTTTGATCTTGAAATTAGCTGATGATAAATAAAATACAGCTCATATCTGTTGCTTTCGTCGATGTGAACTCTGTTAAATTTGCATATAGCGCAGGAATTGAAGATCGGATTTATATTCGTAAGGCCAAGTCTAAAGAGAATAATTGTTTTAACAAATCATCTGATCAGTACTAAACGCACGAAGAGCCTTATCATACACCTGGCACGACGCAAGTGTTTTTTGCTAGTTATCATTTTCAATGTGTTCAGTTGTTTGCGCGTTGCTATTTTGAGGCAACTGAAAACGACTGCTGTCTAAAGCGGTCTAAAAAACCTGGTCTAAAGTCAATGGCGCAGTATTTTTTGTGTTATTTAAAGGGCGCGTTAGTAATATGTGCCTATAGGTGGTTCACAACACGCGTACACTCTGCTTATTACACACACAGGGACGCACAGCAGCACACAAATATTAAAAATAAAAGGATTCCTCTCTGGAGAAGCGTCTTTCCGCTCGCAAATTCCACCAAGTAAGTAGCGAATCCGCCATGGTGCGAGCGCAACTGGCTTTTAAAGGGAATGGGAGACACTGATTGGTTTATTGCACGTTACGCCCAAAACACACCCATGACTCATTAAAAGACTAGGTACAACCCTTTTGGACCATGAGCCTGGCGCGCCGACTGATTTTTCCGTAGCAAAACTGGATTCAGACACGCCCCAAGTGCACCTGCGCCATGTGCTTCACACCATGCACTCAGATCGTTAAAATAGAGCCCGAAGCCACCAGGTGTAAACAGGCCCTCGGTTAATCTGCCTAAAAGTTGATACGGTTATTGGCTGATGCCATGATCTCAAAATGACTAAATACTGACAGATTAATCAATCTGGCTAAATTATAATAACTGTGTCGGTTTGGCAGATTAACAGAAGAGGTGATCCCATTTTGGTTGACCATTATAAAATCTTGCATCACATATTTAGCAACCCATGAATGACTAGTGACGACTTGATCTAAGAGACCTTCAGTACCTCAGTAATGGGAGACTTGGGGTTGACGTTCCTGGCTGCAGCGATCTCCTGCAGTTGGTTAACAAGCTCACCGATGGACAGCCGTTCCTCTGGATTGATTTTCAACATAGATCCTGGAACAAACACACAAGGCTTTTTTTTCACGCAACTGCATTCAGGACCAAAATGACAGTATGAAGCAGGAGAGATTTTGGGAAGAGGGAATGTAGTTACGCTCCTGCGGGATACTTACGGATGAGTTGATGAAAGACTGTGTACTTGGTGTCATTTTGTGGAATGTTGTATTTGCCGTTTACTATCTGGAGTTTGGCTCCCTCTTCAAACGGGTGCTGCTTAAAACAAAGCAGGTACAGGATGCAGCCCAGAGCCTATAGGGAACAAACAAAGACTCTTTAAAAACACAACTTACAATAATTGCAGAGAAAAAAAAAAAAAAAAGTGTTACACTGTGCCCTAACCAGGTGCTATGTGACAAGTAATGGTAATACGCCAAATCAATCAAAACATATCTAACATTGAATACAGAGAAACAAACAAACTCTACTTCTGCTATGCGACACGTTGCGGCTAGTTTCGAAAAATTAAGACAAACAATTGATCATTTGATGCTCTCTCATCCCACCTGGTTTGGACAAAAAAAAAATTTTTACCTTCGTAATCTTTTATTAAAACTTTCCTTTTCAGACTTCTTATTTTTCCAACATTCCATCATAACTGTACTTACTCATGAACTAACTCACCCATATGTCTTGTTTCTCATTTATTGGGTAGTTGGAATACAGGTCAATCATCTCTGGTGTCCTGTATGCTGGAGTCGTGTTTCTAGTGATCTGAGAGACACAGAGAACAGAGTAAAAAAAGAGGGCGGGGGGGGGGGGGGGTGAATTTATGCATTCTGAGCTTTTTACACTGTTAAAGACTTGGATTCCCATGCTAAACATGGCCAAAGTTTAAAAAAATAAGTTGGACGTTTGATTGAGGTAGCTCTGTGCCAAAAATACTCCTTCTGGTTTCTCTCAAGTTTCGGAACGGGTTTTTTTCGAGTATGGGCCTATGTGACGTCAACAGCGTTAAGGGGACAGTGGAGGGACAGTGTTTTTGTTTGTTCCCTGCATTTCGGAGATGATTGTTTTATAAACAAGGCCCAGTTCAACTCCGGTCCAACGATAAAGGTTCACGGTCATGCGTTGGATCCGCAGGCGGTGAGTAAAACTGCTTCAAATGTCTGTGTGTTGTTGGCTATCAGCGCGTAAGTGCACATCAAGTAAACTAACAACAAGAACGTATAGTTAATTTATCAATACGTTCTTCTGTAGTCGCTGCTTCTCTTCAATTTCAGCCTCTGGATCTGATTCTGGATCATATATGAATGGCTGAATCTGATCGATAGCCATCGTTTATTTAGGACAACGTTTTTTCCACGTTTTCTAAGGACGCCACAGCTTTCAGGCGTTCAACGCAATAGCTGCGGACGCTCATGACTCTTTAGCTCCGCCCACACGATACGCCTCCAGCCACTTGGTTTTATTTGGAAAGACTCTGTACAGCGTATCTGTCTTTTATAAATATGATAAAACTAAAGACTTTTCGGAGATATGAAGGATGCAATACTACTCTATGGGTACTCAAGATTGACAGAAACTGTGTGTGATACCCCAGTTTAAAAGATGTGCATGTGTGGATTCAGAGGAATCAATTATGATAAATAAATGGCCTTGCTCAACAGTTTAAGTAAAATATAATGATTGTTCAAAAGTTTTTTTTTTTTTTTTTTAAAGAAGTCTCTTCTGCTCACCAAGGCTACATTATATTGATCAGAGATAAACTAATAAAATGCACATTTATTTTCAGCATCAATCACTCTTATATATTGATTTGCTGCTCAAGAAACATTTCCTTTTATTATCAATGTTGAAAACAGTAATTTCATATTTTTTAGGATTCTTTGAGGGATAGAAATTTCAGCATGTATTTGAAATTTTATTGAAAGCATCTTTTGCAACATTATAAATGTTTTTATTGCAAAAAATGTATGCATCCGTGTGGGATAAAATTATTAAATTCTTATATTCCACTACATAACACAACGTCTATGTACATCTATAAAACTAAACACGACAACAAAACACTACAGGAAAAAAAGAAAAAGAGGGTGGCAAAATGCTAAAAATGGGTACTCATTGGGTTCTTACAAAAATGCACATCAACTGAAGAAGCACAAACAGACATTCATGTGTAGAGAAATGGCGGGCTTTGTGGATTGCGTGGGTTTCAATTTACTACCAATAACTGATTTAAGAGGAGCAGAAACCAAACAAACTAATTTAATCAACAAAACAATTAAATCAGTAGAGGCTTCCACGGGAAATAGCCAGAGATTTTAATACAATCACCGCAAAATATTTCTCTCTGGCCACATAATGTAATCTTTCCACAATTATTGTGACAATCCATGAATCACAATCTATGGCAAAAATAACCAACCAGAGGACAATGATGTCATGAATGATGTTAAACTGGAACTAATATTTATATAGCATAAAGCTGAATGGGCGCTTGGAGAAGAAGAAGAAGATAAATTTTTTGCATTTCTTACCTCATCTTCCACCATAGACCTCTTATGAGCAGACCAACTGTAGTCTGGGTAATGTGCCACGATAGTGGCGCTGCCAAAGTCACACAGCTTCATGGTGCCCTGGTGACTGATCAACAAGTTCTCGATCTACAGAAAAGAAGAAATGTTAGTACATCAAACAATGTACTTGATCATTTGGCACAGCTCAAAAGAGAATATACTAATTTTGCACATTTTTTGCATGTTATTAAAGCAATGAGTCACATAAGGTCATGTGTTACTGCGCTTTTACCACTTATATATATATATATATATATATATATATATATATACACACACACACACACACACACACACATACACATATATACACACACACAAACACATATATACACACACACATATATACACACACACATATATACACACACACACACCACACTATGGTAGTATTCATTGTACTGCATAATGCATATTTAGATTATACCATTATATTTAAATAAAATTAATACAATTTATTATAAATAAAAAAATACAGCAATAAAAATCTTCTGAGAATATATAAATGGCAAAAAACAAACAAATAAATAATTAATGTAATAAAAATATATTATTAATATAATATTATAATAAAATAAAAAAGGAAAATGTACTTATTAACCGAAATTAACAGTCATTAAAATAAAGTTGCAATTTTCTTATGCAAAACATTTCTATTTTTTATTCTTTTGATTTTAGAGTAAAATATGTTTCCAAGAGATTCACCCTACTGCTTTAATAAGTCTCATTATAAATAACCTAATAAATAAACACTTCTTTGGTTCATATCTTACTTTGATGTTCTGTAAATAAATAATTATTCAAGGATTTAGTCTGAAAGAGGGAGGAGCCTCACCTTCAAGTCACGGTGTATGATTGGTGGAGACTGTTTGTGCATGTGCTGCACAGCACGGCATGACTGGTAAAAGATCTTCAGCACTGTGTCACATGACATGGGTCCTTTCTGCTCCACCTTCTTCACAAAATCAACCAGCTGGCCTGCAGGAAACAGAGGGCGGAGGTCAACATGAACACAGGAAACCGACGCCGGTGCCAGAAAGTCAGAAGGAGAGAGTGGAATGTGTTAAGTCAGTCAAGAGTTTCCCTTTCGCGTTCATAAAAACTGAAGATACATGAGTTTAGAGGTAATCATCCAGTAACTAAAACCAAACTGTGTTAAAGTGAGTTACAGGGCTGTCAGTTAAATCGTGATCAATGCCGTGATCTTCTTACATTAACATTTATTTACATTTATGCATTCAACAGGTGCTTTACAAAAGCAACTTACAAAAGAGGAACAAAAGCATTTATCAAAGAGCCAACAATATTCGTAATGCCAGGTTTATTAGACAACTAGATTAGGAAGCAAGCGAAAGACCAGAAGAAATGCAGAGAAAGCAGTTATTTTAAAAAGCTTTCAAATATTGCTATTTATATTATGTTCCAATTTATATGATAAGTTAGTAGGGGTGTGAAGAGAAGAGATCTCGTGCCACGAGATCTCGCGAGACTAAACCGTGACGAGATTTCTCGTTGAGGTGAAAAGCTGTCTCGTGTCATATTGTAATGACGGAGTGTGAGGGTGAAGTTAAGATAGAATATACCAACACTAGGTTTACATTACGCCTCCACTCTAGTTTGGCTTTTTATAGAAATAAAAACAATTTAATTCAGGTGGATAACAGTCACTTCAATTCCATCAGCTCATCCAACACGAGCGGTTCGAGCCGTACATAGTGCACAGCACTGATCACGTGTCGAGAAGACGAGTGTGTTACGTTTTAGCGGACTGGACCGTGGCGTTGGATTCGCTGCGCAGCAGAAGCGTCAGACTTATATTTGAAAATGCGTGTTCAGAACCACCAGTACTATTCCCAGAGTACGCTAGTCTAGCTATCAACAGACCAAGCTCAATTTAAGATTGAACATTGTTCTGGGGAGTCTGCTCTGCGATCTTCTACAGCACAAGAGGCGTGATCAACTGTCATAGTTCAAAAGACTCTGTACGCAATTGGATAGTCCTTCAACCAATCAGACCACAAGAGGCGTGATCAACGGGCATCGATCCATCCCTTCTTTATCCGTCATCGTGTTAAACCCGCCAATAGCCAGTCTGTGATTGGTTCCCGCAAAAGTGTAACAGAAGCAGTAGAAATTAATGTACAGGTTTCCAGACTGAGGGTGCGTTCACACTTGTAGTTTGGTTCTTTTGGTCCGGACCAAAAAACAAAAACAAAAAATATAGTCCTGGTCCGCTTAGCATTCACACAGGCATTTTTAACAGCGAACCTAAAGTTACCGAACCAAAGGCATAGGGATACGGTCACAAACTGATTGGTTGGCTTTTATGACGTATATTTTACGATGGAGCTTGCTTACCAAACATTCAAAACAATGCTGTGTGTTGGATTTCCACGACGCATGAGCGAGAATATGACGCAGATCCGGCGTTCGGACATTTACATTTTACATTCACATTTATGCATTTGGCAGACGCTTTTATCCAAAGCGACTTACATTGCATTCAAGGTACACATTTTACATTTTGTCAGTTCTTGCTTTCCCTGGGAATCGAACCCATGACCTTGGCGTTGCTAGCGCCACGCTCTACTGTTTGAGCTACAGGAAAGTAGACCCAAATGTAGACCCGGACACATGACCCAGAAGCGATTTGTTTACAAGCAGAGGAAGACGCGCCGCGTCTAAGCTGTTGGATTCTACATTGATCGTGCTTTAGGTCTCGGCGTAGTGCTCAAATGGGACTAAAGTGTGCATTCCATGGATTCCCGAACGCCGGCGCTACGTCATATTCTCGCGCATGCGTCGTGGAGGCACACACGGAAGACAAGAAGAGGTTGAATAAAGTCGATATTTTGATTTTTTTTTTGCGGACAAAAACTATTGTCGTCGCTTCGTAAAATTATTGTAGAGTCACTGTGGTGAGATGGACTTTGTAACGAAGTTTTAAGTGCCTTTTATGGGTCTTGTGAGTGTAAATGTACTGAATGCCAATGGAGGCCTATCTGAAGCCTTTCTCAGCCATCAGCTTTCAACAAAAATATCTTCATTTATGTTCCGAAGATGAACGGAGGTCTTACGGGTGTCGAACAACATGAGGGTGAGTAATTAATGACAGAATTTTCATTTTTGGGTGAACTAACCCTTTAAAGTGTGACTTGAATTTGATACATAAATGAATTTGCCATTAAGGTGGTTTCTGATAAACGAGAGCCCAGTACAGTATGCATGCGATTATGTGTTCGTACCTCTACAGAGCTCCGTGAGGATGAGGAACTCAGCCTGGCCCGTGTCCGACTCTTCTTTACTGATGGACGCAGCGGAGCAGAACTGCACGACGTTGGGGTGACCAGACAGCTTTTTCTACACAGTGCATATGGAGAAGCATAGCGTTTAGAAAGGTTTTGATTTACTGGGAAATTCTTGTTTTTCTTTCTTTTTTTTACAAACTGGTGAAAGAAAACATGCAAGAGATGCTTTGGTCAGCAACATCTTCGCCTAACTATAGGCATGAAAAAACTGTGCCTAGTTAGGACATTGTGTAATAATGTAGCCAACTTGTTAAATTAAAGACGTTTAATGATTACCATGAAGCAGACTTCCTGAATGATGGCCTTGTTCTTTTCCTCTTCATTGGAGAGAAGTCTCTGCACAACAACAACATACAAACTAATTAATATACCACAACTTTTTTTTTCAAAATTACCAGAAAAAAAGTGACAAAAGTGCACAAAATGCTTAAAAAAAATCAGGGCAAATAAATGCGTCTAAAGGGAATTTCCTCATTTTCTGTATATGTTATGAAACCTTTGATATTCTATTTTATTCTAGGCCTATCTAGTGCATTATGGATTTGAAGTACTTAAGACAAATGGACAAGTTGTTTTTTGAGTTTTTATGAGTATTTATATACTAAAAGAAGTCTTTTTAGTAAAAACTTTATTACTATCATTATTTTAAATTTTTTATTAGTTTAATATAAATATTAATTCATTTTTATTTCAGTTTTATAGTCATTATAGTCCTTTACCTTTTTTCAGTTAGTTGCCAAGAAAACATTTCAAATTTAGGTTTAAGTTTTTTAAGTTTAAGTCTAATATTTATTTTATTTTAGCTTTATTTCAATTATCAGAGATTTAAATAAAAGAAAAAAAAAGTAATAATAAAATTAAAAGTAATCGTCTAAGTTTACAATAACAACACTGTTATATGATCGTATATAGCAACAACAAAAAAACAAAACAAAAAAACCCTAAAAATTCCAGGGGGGGAAATATTGGCAAATACTCATTCACTACTATGTAAAGCATATTGAAATTCATTAGCACATATAATGGCAGTCAATATTGATTGTACTGAGGCTATCTGAAACAATCTGAACGTGAACACATTTTATGTGTGATGAGGTCATCATACCTTGAGCGCATAGTCCTTACTGCTGCCCAAATCCTGGGCTTCATACACAAACGCAAAGCCACCTATAAAGAGAGGGAACATTTTGCATCAATGTTTATTTTAGGTTCACTGTGATGACAACTATCTGAATTTTATGCTGACTTGGAATTGCACAAACAGGACGTGAGCGAGAGCTGATTTCCGAAAAGACAAGTAGACTACTCTAGAATCAGCCCATTAAAAGGAAAGAAACTTCTTTTTGAGTGGCACATTAGTCAGTAATTATCGTCACATTATAAAATCCTCTATAGATGTAAATGAATGTGTAAGTCTTCAAAAGTACATTTGAAACATTCACACAGGAAAAAAAGCGTCTGCCTTCAGCAGTCATTATTCAACAAACAGACACAGAAAGAAATAAACTCTACAGCTATGATACAACACAAAATTAACGAAACACTGATAGGATCTTTGTCTCGCAACCATTTTACACAACATTTCACCAAGAGTCAGTGCTGTGGAGAAAATACTAGAAATTAATTTTAAAAAGCCTACCTAATTGACATTATATGGCTGAAATTTAAAAACCCAACTAAATACAACAGATGTTCAAAAGTAAATAAGCTTAAAAACAAGAAATAACATTATCAAACAATAGAAATTAAATTGCCATTTATCAATAGACCCAATACTGAATTACTAAAAAGTGTAAATAAGTATAAGGGCTTCCTAATATATATTTGGCAATTTGTTTAACATGAACTATTAACCAATAGCCTACACAGGTTGGTGAAGAGCTAAGAATTAATTCATAAAAATGTACAATTTAAATAAACACTTTAAAATAATAAAAATGGTAACATTTTAGTTGGGGACCAATTCTCACTATTAACTAGTTGCTTATTAGCATGCATATAACTACCATATTGGCTGTTTATTAGTAATTATACAGCACATATTAATGGCTTATTCTGCATGACTATTAATAAGCAGTAAATTGGGAGTTAATTCGTATGCAAAAGTCGTAGTTATAGTCATACGTGTTCTCCAAACTAAAGTGTTACTACAAAAATAATTAAAACGAAATTTACTAAAAAATATAAAATATTTTATGTTCCCCTGCATATCATGCAGCCATTAACTGACATCAGAGTACCATGAACATGCGAATGTGTCTTTAAATGAATGAAATTAATTTGAAAAATTCAGAGGATACTTCAAATTAATATTTTAGGTCAAAGGTGTTCAGATGACTAAAACGTTTGCGAGTCCCTGATCTACACAGCATAGGAAATGTTTGTTAAAGTCGGCATGAAACAGAAGCTGTAATTGCTCTTTTTTCCCTATGATGTATATCCGAGTGAAACGGCTTCTGAAATGAGAAAGAAAAAAAGTAGAGCTGGGCTTGGCCCTCGCACCATGGCGGAGGGAAGTTTAACATTTTTGATTAAAGATTATGAGGGCATGAATTTTAAAAAACATGAACTAAAAAAATTAATTATGAAGTGCACAGATAAATCATTTATAATAAATACTACAATAGTACATTCAAAAATAACAACAGTTCATTTTGATTTCATGGCGACTTTAAAATTGCAAGTAATTCTAAAGATGAAACAATATACACTATATTGCCAAAAGTATTGGGACACCGCTCCAAATCATTGAATTCATGTGTTCCAATCACTTCCATGGCCAAAGGTGTATAAAATCAAGCTCATAGGCATGCAGACGCTTCTACAAACATTTGTGAAAGAATGGGTCGCTCTCAGGAGCTCAGTGAACTCAAGCATGGTACCGTGATAGGTTGCCAATAAGTCAATTCGTGAAATTTCCTCACTACTAAATATTCCATGGTCAACTGTTAGTGGTATTATAACAAAGTGGAAGCAATTGGCAACAACAGCAACTCAGCCATGAAGTGGTAGGCCACGTAAAGATCACAGAGCGGGGTCAGCGCATGCTGAGGAGCACAGTGCGCAGAAGTCGCCAACTTTCTGCAGAGTCAATAGCTACAGACCTCCAACCTTGTGTGGCCTTCAGATTAGCTCAAGAACAGTGCGTAGAGCTTCATGGAATGGGTTTCCATGGCCGAGCAGCTCATCCAAGCCTTACATCACCAAGTGCAATGTAAAGCGTGGGATGCAGTGGTGTAAAGCAAGTGTAAAGTTTGGTGGAGGGGGGATTATGGTGTGGGGGTTGTTTTTCAGGGGTTGGGCTTGGCCCCTTAGTTCCAGTGAAAGGAACTCTTAATGCTTTAGGATACCAAGACATTTTGGACAATTTCATGCTCCCAACTTTGTGGGAACAGTTTGGGGATGGCCCCTTCCTGTTCCAACATGACTGCACCAGTGCACAAAGCAAGGTCCATAAAGACATGGATGAGTGAGTTTGGTGTGGAGGAACTGGCCTGGCCTGCACAAAGTCCTGACCTCAACATACATACATACATACATACATACTTGTTCCACCTTTAAAATTATTTGCTAAAATATACATATTAATGAAAGATTAAAGACAAATCGTTTTTCTCTTTGTAAAAGCATGCACTGATGACCAGCAACATGTATTAAGAAAGTAAAAAAGGATCTCAATTAGGCTAATCTATGCGTGAATATATAAAAATTCCAGCCCAAAATTTTGAATAGAAATATCTGAGAATATACCTGACTGATTATTAAAATGAACAATAATAAAATATAGAAAGTACAGTTCCATAAACAGATGTTGACTGACTGCATTAGGTCAACTATGCACAGGTGTGTATGTCTTTACATGAACAAAAGTGACAATGTCAGGTATTTATGGACAGTTGTGAAACAATCCTCAAGTGACCAAAACGACCTGTAACCATGGCAATGGGTAAATGAATACCAGCGGAGGCCTGAGTCAGGCTGCACGAATCAAAAGAAGCTTTCGAGGTTCACGTTACACTGCACTGACATTCACACGCACCACAAACCTGCAAAGAACGGTACAAAACACAGTAACAGAAGAAGAGCTTAGGTAAATATGAAGTATACTGAGCCCAGACATTTCATTCTCAAAAGAAAGGCCTTTTCTGGAAACAATTTCTCATCAACATTACAGCCCAGAAATGTCATGTGATACAAAGAACGTGGTGCAATGAATATACAACTATTATGTAAACAATACAGTCAGATACTTTGTCATTTAAAAGACGCTTTCATGCAAAGCAACTCATTACACAGACAGAAACCTGACGTTGATGGATAGTTCAGATCACCACTTGCAGTGTTCAAACTTACAACTTTCTGGTTACCGGGCTAGACCTGTAACCACTATACCTCACCACCACCACCATGTAAATCATTCCTGTTTACCCAGAATGCCCATTGTTTCCATTCAAGGCCTGTTCATGTCAACACACCTGAGCCAGTTATATGAGGAGTTATGGACATACACTGATCTTACTGCCATAATCCAACAGATTTCAAAAGGTCTGAGCAAAATACACAACTTATAAATATATAGGACCAAATATAAAGTCAATATATGAACATACATCAAATATGTAATAACTATAAAAAAATTAAAAAAACTTTTATTCAGCAAGGGCACATTAATTTGATGAAACGTGACAGTAAAGACGTTTATCATGTTACAAAAGACTTAAATAAATGTGGTTCTTTTGAACTTTCTATTCACAACTGTTTTCAATATTGATAATAATCAGAAATGTTTCTTGAGCAGCAAATCAGCAATGATTTCTGAAGGATCATGTGACACTGAAGACACTGAAGAGTAATGATGCTGAAAATTCAGCTTTGCATCACAGGAATAAATTACTGTTATTTTAAACAGTAATATGTGAAATATTATTACAGTTTTACTCTATTTTATCAGCCTTGGTGAGCATAAGAGACTTCTTTCAGAAACAAAAAAAAAAGTCCCAAACTTTTGAACAATATTATCGTATATTGTGTATAGTAATTTTATGCACATTTTAAAATTCAAACAATATAAACTGACAGTACTGGTTTTTTTTTTTTAATTTATTCTGCGATGTGAAAACTATTTCACCAGATGATTTGAATAGCTCTATTTGGAAACAAATAATCATAGAATGATTGGGGTGATTTTGCAAAGGAAATAATAAACAAATTACAAGCATAGATAAATACCAGAGAACAAAGATACCGGAAAAACATTAAGCACGGTTTACTTAATTTGCAAGTCTAACAGTATTCAGGTAGAGGAATTGAATAATTAAATTAAATAACACTGCATAGTCTTCACTGTATAAATTAAATATATGGAGTTTTTATTAAAGATACAAAAGTGATTTTCTCTTTGTATTTTGATGTTTGATTAAAGGTGAACTATGTAAGATTTTTGCAGTAAAATATCCAAAAACCACTAAGCCAGTGTTATATATTTTGTTCAGGTGTGTACTTAGAATATCTCCAATGTTTCCAACTATTTGTAAATTTTGAGAAATTGCTATTTTAACCAAGGAACCGGGACGTGTGAGCTATGCGTTTGAGGGCGTGGCCTGTCGATTGCGTCATATCTGCGTCACCCTCGGTTTCCGGTTTTAATCTGCAGAAATGCTTTACTCTCACTGCAGTGTGAACAAGTGTCATAGCAGCCACTGAGCGAACGTCATAACTTCCTTTTCAACACACTCAGATATATCTAATACGATAAGATATAGAGTCGAAACAGAGTTGTGTTACCTCATACTCATGACTGGAAAAGAGGAAGTGGCGCCGGCGACCGTGTCATAATAAAAGTCCCGCCGGCGACTATGCCATAATAACAGTCCCGCTCTTCAATCGCTCCTGCTGCCTTGCTCAGCTCCACAACACTCGGTCCTGCTCTGCTTCAGACTACAGTAATGTTAATAATCGCATCCATGAACATGATTTCTGCCCGAGTCCTATCCTGACTCTTTTCCATCGGCTGTGAGGTGAAAACCACATGTCCCAAGATTCTGCGCTCAAACGTGGAGTCAGGCGACCTCTAGTGGACGGAAAAGTTACATAGTGTAGCTTTATTATTAATAACAGATAGCAGCAGGATTATTATGCTGCTTTCACTTTAAGTACGAATGCATGAATCCAATATAATGTTTTTTTCCCCCAATAGTTTACATTCACATAAGCCACAAACGACTGCGTTTATGACATTGCGAGGATACTCACAGAGATGGATTTTTTGACATAATTTTGCATGTACGTGTACATTCAAGTAGAGCCCGACCGATATATCGGCGGGCCGATATTATCGGCCGATATTAGGCTTTTTCCAAACTATCGGTATCGGCATTTATGATGGCCGATAAATGAATATTTTTTTAAAAATAAAAAAACCGGACGAAACGCCTCTCAAACACATTGAGTGTTGGCGTTTCATAGTTTGTCCACCAGAGGGCGCTCTACAACGTGCCGGCTGGCAACACCACCAGCTGATCCAGCAGAGTCATGCTGAGCGTCAGCGCTCTGAGCGCTGCATTCACAACACAGATCATCCGCGAAATGCATGTAAGTTGGCAACGAGACATACATTGCTTGAATTGAATAACAGTTAAAAGAACATCCCCATCAGTTCTCTTAACTCAAATAACATGACACAATTTGTAACTGCCAAGTCCAGTTTTGCTGTTACATGTAAGCCAAGAGAGCTGGTAATTACGCTAGGTTACAGTTGACTGACTTATTTTACCTCGGACAATGTGACTGAATAAAATGTATTTCTTTAATAGTCTGACAGTTTGACAGCATGAGACGTATCATCTCTCCCCTGCCCGTTATTTTGAAAAAGTATACATATTTCTAAATTATAACTTATCATAGACGCTAACCACAAAGCTAGCTAATGCCATGGCTATCAGTGGGAGACCGCTAACATTAATGCGCCTTGAAAAACACAACAAACTTATTCTGCCTAAATAAAGTAATGATTACTGTATTTATAACTAGTATATTTGTAGTTCCAGTCTCTGCATTGTAAATCGTAAGTTAGGCTCGTGAAGAGTGAACGAAAGTGCGTGACTTCGTTCAGACGCCGCATTAACGAGTCAAATAATGGATAACACGAGTCATCATCAGTAACGTTAGTAGATTTTAGAAGGCAGGCAGCAAATGATGATTGAAAATGGTTTGTGGTAGCTTGATGGATAGAATTAAAAGTGCATGTAAAGGGATAAGCAAGTTGACATTGTAATTATAAGGTGGCTCATTTTTATACTGTATATAGTTTATGTTTTGCTGTTGTTGTTATTTATCAGAACTTCTAGAACTTAACTGAATATTTTTTTTTCCAGTCTTGCTAAAAGTTATATTTATAAAGCTTACCACATCTATTAATACTGGTAACTTTGATTTTTTGTTTTTGTTAGCCTATTGTGTTTTCGTCCAAACGACTTTAAGTTTCATATCTTAAGTTTGTATTTTTATACATTTTATTTATCAGAACTTTAATATATTTTATGTTCCTCTGTTCTGTTGTAACAATAAAACAAACAAGTTTATTTTTAAACTGCATTATCATATTATTTTAGAGAGGCTGAGGGATCATGAATAACTACAAATAACTGATGTATAAGGGAAATCTGTTTGTGTTTTTTTACGCGTTTCTGTTATTTTATTTTTTTATTTTTTATATATATCGGCTGATATATCGGAATATCGGATTTTTAAGTGACCAAATATTTGTATCGGTATCGGCCTTAAAAATCCTTTATCGGTCGGGCTCTACATTCAAGCACAAATAGACGCGAAAGAAAGAAGAATAACATGTCATATGACACACACATGACTTTGTAGAAATAAGTACCATATTACTTTGAGTATGATGTAAATTCAGTACTATCCCAATGTGCCACCACAGCACTAAATAGTGATACCAGAGAGAGACCCCTAACAAAACATACCATAGTACCACCGGTGGGTACTACCATGTTTTATTTTCCACATACCATGGTAATGCTCTGTTTTTATTGACATATATCAATATACTGCTTGAATTACCATTGAGTACCTTGTAAATACCATGGTACAGTCTGTACACACACATATACAGATGGACTTATGGACTATCAACTTATGAACTATTATTGACGTGGCAATTTATATAGATGTGCTATTGAATGACTGTATCCGTATGTCTGAATGCCTCAAGAACATACAGATGAGCATATGAAATATCTGGGTTCATGTCAGGTGTATCAGAGTCAAGTGACTTGCTAACAACTTAGCCAGCTAGTCTAAGTACACTAAGTAAACTAAATTCCCAAATATACACAAAAGTCAGTGTTTATATATGTGAATAATAATATATCACTGACATTTTACAGTGAAATTCAAAGCTGTTTTAAATAAAACACACGTTAGTAGCGTAAACACAGGTTAGCATGACTAGCCTGAAGCTATTTTGAATGAAGCTTTTACCTTCCGCAATGACTCGTTTGATCCGGATCTTCAGCTCCCCGAGCTCCACCACCTGCCCGACGAAGTCGTTCTGATCTCGGCTTGCGGCGCCGATGGATCCGCCGGGCCCGGCCAGGAAATCGAGCGCTGATTGGAACAGGGACATTTTGTCCCTCTTTTTCCCGTTGCGCCTATTAACCGGAACCGGCACCGGATGGGAGAACAAGGGCACTAACTCAACTAGTGGCGTAACTAGATAACGATGCGGTAATTTAGACCTGAAACTCTCTATTCGGGTATGAAAACATCTTACTGGTTCCGATCGACCTGTTCTCTCTCAGCGGTATTTCCGCAAGGTGCTGACGTGGGCCGTGACGTCACGCACACGAGATTCTTTCAAACTCTCCTCTGGTTTGGCAGGTCTCTCTGTCTGTCATATATCTGACATTGTTTGGAAGGTGCACTGTATTCTATTCATATTCTATTCTATTCAAAGTTAAGCGACGTACAAACCTAAAATGTTTAGAATAAGTCTACAATACTGTGGCAATACCATGTCACAGTCAGTGATGCATCATGGTACTGAAATTCATGTACCACGGTATTTACCGACTGGAAAGTTCTTCCCAGAATACCTTGGAACTCCCATAGTAGGCTACAAGTATAGCACACCATACTCGAAAACATACTTTTGGTACTAAACCTTTACAATTACAAAAAAAGTATTGTGGCGGTAGCATGGTACAGTTGTGGAATCAGATGGTGGTAATACTGTACTCTAAAATATGCTGTGGTATTATTGTGATACTTTTGAAGTGTTGTTTGTCTTACCATAAACACATATTGCTTTTAATCTCATTGTATATGTGTATAGTGACAATAATAGGCATTTCATTTCATTTTCAGTTAGCAGAAGGTTTTATCCATTGACTTATGAATATAGTGCAAGCATAAGTGAATGAAAACAATAGACTATAAGTTGGGACGACAAATGCAAGTGTATCAAACAATATTGATACCATATATCCTAGTTTTACCGTCAATTAAAGTGTTTTATATTTGCATTATAATTCATTTAATTAGCATACTGCAAAACATTATATGATATTAAAAAAAAGTATGTTTTGATATAAGATTATTGTATTACAGTAATGGTAAAAAGTGAAAATAATCATGAGACATGAAATATCACACATTTTTTTGGTCCTAAAAAAAATCAGGCTTAATTATACTGGAAAACATAATTATATATTATTCTTTAAATAAGTATATAAAGGATAAATAATATATATATACATTACACAACGATCAGGCATAACAAATATGACCACCTTCCTAATATTGTGTTGGTCCCCCTTTTGCTGCCAAAACAGCCCTGACCCATCGAGGAATGGACTCCACTAGACCCCTGAAGGTGTGCAGTGGTATCTGGTACCAAGATGTTAGCAGCAAATCCTTTAAGTCCTGTAAGTTGAGGTGGGTCCTCCATGAATCGGACTTGTTTATTCTGCACATCCCACAGATGCTCGATTGGATTGAGATCTGGGGAATTTGGAGGCCATGTAAATATATTGTATTTGTTGTGCTCCTCAGACCATTCCTGAAGCATTTCTGCTTTGTGGCAGGACACATTATCTGCTGAAAGAGCCACAGCCAGCAGGGAATACCAAGGGTGTACATGGTCTGCAACAATGCTTCGGTAGGTGGTACGTGTCAAAGTAACATCCACATGGATGGCAGGACCCAAGGTTTCCCAGCAGAACATTGCCCAAAGCATCACTGCCTCCGCCGGCTTGCCGCCTTCCCATAGTGCATCCTGTGCCATGTGTTCCACAGGTAAGCCACGCACCCGGCCATCCACGTGATGTAAAAGGAAATGTGATTCATCAGACCAGACCACCTTCTTCCATTGCTCCGTGGTCCAGACTCCAGTTCTGATGCTCACATGCCACTGTTGGTGCTTTTGGTGGTGGACAGAGGTCAGCATGGGCACCCTGACAGGTCTGCGGCCACATTCGAAACAAACTGTGATGCGCTGTGTATTCTGACACCTTTCTATCAGAACCAGCATTAACTTCTTGAGCAATTTGAGCTCCAGTAGCTCGTCTGTTTGATCGGACCACACGAGCCAGCCTTCGCTCCCCACGTGCATCAATGAGCCTTGGCCGCCCATGACCCTGTTTCCAGTTCACCACTGTTCCTTCCTTGGAGCACTTTTGATAGATACTAACCACTGCAAAACGGGAACACCCCACAAGAGCTGCAGTTTTGGAGATGCTCTGACCAGTCGTCTAGCCATCAAAATTTGGCCCTTGTCAAACTCACTCAAATCCTTGCGCTTGCCCATTTTTCCTGTTTCTAACACATCAACTTTGGTCTTCAGGGTCATTTGCTCAAATTAAAAAAACGTTTTCCCTTTGTCCAAATGGCATGAGACTTTGTACGGTTGCCAACACTCTCTAGATCTACAAATAAAAAAATAAATTGGATTGATATCTGTTTTTATGTTCGTGTGACAAAAAGTGTCGCACTCAGGAAATGGACAAAATTCATCCTCAAAAACAGAAACAACACAGAACACGCATACAGAAATGAAGTGGCACACATCCAACAATGCATAAAACATCCACAATGCAAAATGATCATGCTCACTCACTCACACACACACACACACGCACGCACGCACGCACGCACGCACACACACACGCACACACACACACGAATACATTTGTTATTGCTTGTTGTTGTTCAGTTCATTGCATTTTCATGTTCATGTGTATTTTTTACTCAATATGTAATATAACTGTTCATTTCTGTACATTTTTGTTCTGTTACAGTTAGTAACTGAAGTGTAGATTAAATTTGTAGAATTATAAGAAAATCAGATGTTTGAAATAAATGATAAACTCTAAAGCCTCCAACTTTTCTCTTGTTCAGGTTTGATTCGAATCATAATGTAACATCATTGGGAAAAAAAAAATGTCAGAACAAAAAAATGCTAAACTTTGACAAAATTAATTAATTTGAATTGTTATAATTGTGATTTCATAACATTTAGATATGAATCCAACTGAAAAATACTTGTGAAAAGAGGTCTTTCAGTCAGTCAAATAGCACATAGCAAATAGTGGAGCTCTGCAGCCATTTACTTTTTTTTTTTTTTTAAACTGTATTTTCCAAAAGATGGACAAAAATCCATGTTATCCCCACGAATGAAAGTTAGAAATTTGGGTCTTTTATAAAGGGAATTTTACATAAAAAACTGAATTTACATAGAAAACTGAAAATCCATTAAAACAAATATTTTTTAAATGTATTTATATAAATTTAAAAATTATTCTAAATACTCCAAAAACTGCCCAGATTTGGAGTAAAAACATTAATAAACAGAGTAAAATTACATTTGTTCTAAAAAAAACTATTGTTTTGTTACAAAATTACATTTTGTTGCTGGGGTCTGTGGAGACCCCAAAGACCCTGAGTGTCATTCCCAAACGAAGACCGTACAAGGGTTAAGGACAAAATGTTCACTTGCTGCCTAACATATCCCACCCACAAACGGAGAGATATAGATTTCAAAAAGTAGTCGTAAGTATTTTAGTAATACCATGGTACTTTTTGGGTGTCGTTAATCAAACATAACCATAGCACATTTACATGTATTCATTGAGCAGGTTTTAGTGCAAAATATTAATGCTTTCCAAAATGAAATGCCCTTATTTAAGAACCTCAGACACAAATTAGAAAGTAAATGAGTAAAGTTTTGTATGCAATATGATATTAATATTGTGTGTGTGTGTGTACATATATTTTCTTATTTTGTTCAATGCTCCCATCATAAAGAAGCAAAACTACTTAGTGGATTGAAATATTCACTTTATTTTTTTTTCCTTAAAAAAGATCAAATATACAGTTGGTATAATTTAATATGCATCTTGCTACATGGAAAGTAACTGGAAAGTTTGATCAGAAAGCCATGGTGGAGTGGTTAAACTAGCTGAGGGTGAAGCCCGGGGGTTTACAGTGCTCTTAAACGTAACAACAGTATAGAGAGAGAAGACAAACATCCATCGGTTGAACTTCGAGGGACCTCAGAAGGGTACATTTGCCACTATAAAGCAAAGTGCTGCAATTCAGGGCCTGTATGTACAAAGCATCTCAAAGAGCACAGCACAGCTTCAGGATCAGATCTTCCCATTTCAATCACATCATATAACAGTGCAAATGACTCTGAGGTGTACTTTGTCAATATGGCCCGTTGAGGACACCTTTGGAGCAAGCAATTCCTTACCGGACAATGCAGCTGTTGTTTTTCTGATAAAGTCAGCGATACGAAATGTAATCTGTACATATTTAAAAAAAATCATTTTAGAAATGTATTTGCATAAAAACAAGTGTTTTCTAATTACAAAAGGACATTCTGGGTCATTCGCAAAGCAGAAACTGCGGATTGAATTGAGCACATCCCTTATTAGTGGACATGCATGTCAATGACACAACTCCAGTCTAACTCCATCTGCGCAATGCTGCTCTGACACCGTCCAATCATTAAAAAAAAAAAAAACAGTCCACCTGGAACACACAATGCAATGCGAGGTAGTGATACACAGGTACAGTTCACGCTTATATTCATATCATGTTCAAAAATATATAATTATATAGAATGTAGAATGTGGTTCTTTGTGGTATCGAGTCTTGTTATAGTAACAAAGAAACAACGGAAGAGTAGCAGGAACTGAACGTACTGTAGCAGAGACCGAATTCTGCAGCAAAGCAGATGAGAAAGAGAGAGTACAGAAAGGTTTCTTGCTTTGCATCGTTACTTGACAATCGGATTTGTGAACTGCGTGAATCGCACAAAACCTGTCTGTAATGCGTCACATTTCACCCCGCAACCAGAAGAAAAATCTTAATTGTACATTGATTTAAAAAAAATAAAAATTCTAATGTAAAATTGTATAAAATGAGTGTAGTACAGTAATTGTAAAACACGCAAATAATCATGAAGCATTATGAGAATTATTTAGGGTCCTAAATTTTATGAAAAATATAATGTTTAAAATAAATATAGTCAAAAATATTTTATATATATGTGCATCTGCGCGTGTGCATAATATATTTACTAATATATATTTACTAATAAATATATATATATATATATAGATATTAGTAAATATATATTAGTAAATATATTATGCACACGCGCACATGCACACACGTTGTTTTATGGGGACTTTCCATATATATATATATATATATATATATATATATAAAATGTTTTTTATACTGTACAAACTGTATATTCTATCAACTGCCCATCACAGAAAACTTTCTGCATTTTTACATTTTCAAAAAACATCACTTAGCATGATTTATAAGAGGTTTTCCTCATGGGTACATTTCGTCCTCATAACGTAGGGTTTACCTGGACACCACACACGCACACAAACACACACACTCCTATCATTATGAGGACTTTCCATTGACAATGATTTTTAAACTGTACACACTTTCTGCATTTTTACATTTTCAAAAAACCTAATTTAGCTTGATTTATATGCGGTTTTCCTCATGGGGACATTTCGTTTACCTGGACCCACACACTCACGCACGGACGCACGCACGCACACACGCACGCACGCACGCACGCACGCACGCACACACACACACACACATCATTATGAGGACTTTCCATTGACAATGATTTTCAAACTGTGCAAACTGTATCGCCTAACCCTAAACATCACAGAAAACTTTCATTTTTCTATTTTCAAACATTACACAAAGTTAAAAATCTTTGTGGGGTCATTTTGTCTTCACAACGTAGGGATTATCAGGTACACACAGACACAAATATATTTTTTTTTCTTTTGACTTGGGGGTGAAATGTGAGATTTGCCAAATAATGAATGGATGAGATATAAAGTGAATTGGGTCTCTGCACTTGATAGAGATTTGCCTATTGTGGTAGTGTTGAGCCACAAAGAAAGACATTCGCAACGATTCAAAGAGACACAAAGGAGAAGAAACTCCGAAAACGTCGGGCAATGTTTTTTTTGTTTTCATAATGCTTTTACTGAAAAACGACAGACAAATAGCTTAAAATCAACTAATTATGGTGTCAGATTTTGGTAGCGGTTCGTTTAAAAGTAGCATTTCCACAGCTTATGAAGCCATGAAACGCATAAAATGTGTTAAAAAAGATCGAAAGAATCAATTCACAGGTTAAAATGTACAATTTAGGCGTGACAAAACGTATTGCCTATAATACTAGTTATTGCTGGATTGGTTTGGTTAATTTTACTCTTTGGTCAGTTAAATTGTAAACGTCTATTATCCAAGATGACATGGCTCACTGTGTCGAGAGACGTACTACATCTAGGCCTCGGCTATGCGACCAAAATGTGGTTCTATGGTCTATATTATTTGGTCTTCTAATACACGAAACATAAAAACCTGCGTATTACTACAACTGAACATGATTTAAACAATCTGAAAGTATGCGTGTATGCATGCAGCCAGACTAAACTATTTGGATCTTTTAGATGTTTAACACAGTATCTACATCGGACATGTGCGGCACGTGGCAACACGAGAAAGCTAAATTTCTCCGGTTATAATTAACAGAGCTGTCTACACTGTAAGCACTCGATGCGTATGCCCCATTTCTCCATGTCTATTTCTGACTACTCCAGTCACATCTAAAATGATGTGATTTTATTGAAAATCTATAAATTGTATTCTTTACCTGTTTAAATAACTTCTGACCGTTATATCAAAGCCAGCTCGAGACATTTCTGGTCTGATGTACTAATTTTGATCATGTTTTATTTATTTAACCATATACATCTGCAGTTGTATGAATACTAACATATGTAAAATGAAGTATAATATTATCACACGCAAAATCTATTTTCTGTTGAAAATAACGATTTTTTTGCCAGGTGATTTTATTGTCATTTTGCTAATCGCTCAAGTCTAGTCTCAAGCTTGCAGCTGACTGGTCTGTGAACGCTTCCAGTGTAGACGACCTCAAGTTGTCACAATGTCGGCCACTTCCAGTGTAGACACAGACGTGTTTGAATAGACCCTTGGTTTGTGTTCAACTTACTGACTAGCCATTGTGAAACTTTCCCAGATCTCCAACAAATCCTCTGTATCCCCATGAGCAGCCTCGTGCTTCTCCTTCCTACTTTAGTTATTCTACAATACACACAGATTGGATAGTGAAACATCTGTATAATACATTCACAAGGTAGACAGCTGTCATGGTTAGGTGTCAGGGCTCTGGCGGTATCGTTCAGGCACATGTGCATCGCACGGTTACCCCGAGTCTTGTGCACGACTAGATCTCTTTCCAAGTCCGCCCAATGCTCTCCATCCGGGCGGGAATTCTGGAGCACTTTTCATCTGCGCCTTCTTCTGTTTGCTTTTTCATCCCGTCTCTGTCAGAAGAACATGTATTGGTTGTCGATCGCTCTCTTGCGCCCCCTGTCGAGCGGCTCTAGTTCATAGTCAGAGTCCCGGTTGGGCAGGAGGGGCGGCAGCGGGTTGGGGTGGCGGAGCAGGTTTCTGCGGCCCACTGACTCACTCCGGCGCAGGGGTACGGGAACAGAGCGATCTGGAAGGGAAGGGGCCGTGCGGTGGGGAAGCGCGACTAACGCTGATGGAGGCGAAAATGACTGGGCCATGGAAGGGCTGGAGTGAGGGCATGAATCCGGGCTACAGTGAGCCAGACTCGGCTCTGAGCTCCAGCGAGAGAAGGGCACCAACACCGGAGAGCCAATAGCCGAACTCTGACCTAGAGAGATGGAACAGAGAAAACACTTTATCAGCGCAACAGTAATTTACTAGTTAAGCATTTTGGTCTTCAGCTAGTCTTAAAGGGGTCATGAACTGAGAAATCACATTTTCCTTGAGCTTTTGAGATCGTTATACTATAAGGATATCCTGTAAGTTTCAGAAAACTTCCTTGTTAGTCCAAAAACACCTTTTATTGTAACCAAGCCCAGCAGACGACTCATTGTGGAATGTGTATCTATTAGGGGTGTAACGATACCCTCATGTCACGATTCGATACATATCACGAGACTGAACTCACGATTCGATATTGCGATACACCAAGACATATAGTAAAAGGTTAACAAAAAATGTACTGTTGATTACAATGCTAAATATGGTATTACATTGGGGGTGTACATGAATAGGCTTGGACTTGGTGCTGGTAAAACAATGCACAAGACAATGGTGACACCAGAATAAAAATATTCATGATTCTGAAGCTGCAAATACAGAATTATTTTAGACAAATACGCTTGCACTCTGTCACTGACTAGATATATTTAAAATAATGCAGGCCACTTTTTACTGGTAACATAAGACATTTGGCATCAGGACCCACAAATATTCCCCCGTTGCAATATTATACATTATACATATTGAACATTATATAGTAGTTTAATGTAGTACTAACACTTAAACTCTGTACACTTGAATTTTTTCCTCATAGTAATTTTCCTTTTAAGTGAACTATTCACAATACATATTGTCACTATCCACGAACCACGATACATATTGTTGCCTTTTTGTATTGCGATATATTGTTACACCCCTAGTATCTATAGGTGAAAGACCGCCTCTGCAGAAGAAGATCAACGGCTACTTCATCATTGCGATTTAGGCCCCGCCCACAGGCGTGTAAGTGAGATGACGATGAGAGAAGAGCGACAGGATCACTGGACTAAAAATAACATTAGCTTCCAAAGGATCCTAATGCTAGGAATGTGGTTAATTATTTTCAACAATGTGAATGTCTCAGAGCATTATTTATTTGTATTTGGTACATTTCACTGTAGATTCTTTGGTAAATCAGCCGCAATTTTGGTGCAGACTTTTACGATACTCAACAGTAATGCCACAACATGTAAGTTACTGTGTTAATTCTAATGCCTGATCTGTGATCAGTGATTTCTGATATGTAATGATTCATGTACAGTCAGATGGTTCTTTGTCTATGTGTCAGTAAATCAAATCAGTGACTCAAAATAATCTGTTATTTAAACTGTGATACAATTATATATATAGAAAGCGATCAAAGAACGCTCCCTTTACAATCGCCGGAGCGGTCAATCACACAGCACAAGTTTATTAGTGACTGAGTTCTGGACCCTTGCAAAACTGCTGTTATAATCAACGAATCTCTTATTTACATTGTGTTTGCACTGTTAGTTATGATGGAAGCATTTGTTAGTGTGAAGAAATCGAATTGCAATTTCGAGTCTGTGATCCGCTGCAATGCTCATCACTGCAACTTTCATGCCACTATCTAAATATAATGCCACAGATTTAAATATTATGCTATAATCAACACTTTTCAAGATTAGTTAACCTTGAGAGCTGTAACAGTAAAAACGTGCTAAAAGTTTTTGAGAGAGTGCCACATGTAATACTTAGCCATTTCATATACAAAGATGTTAGCCAATCACAGCAGTGGGCGTTTACACTGAAGTCTCACAGGAGCCAATCACAGCAGTGGGCGTTTACACTGATTTGAACGCTCAATTTGAAGGGCCGTGTCTGCTGTGAGACTTCAGAGGGCTAAAATCAGGGTAGGAAAAATGCCTTTTTATTTCTGAATTATGACCATTTTTGATGAACATTATAAGTGCAGCCCATAAAACAATGCAGTTCATGATCTCTTTAAAAGGTAGATGAAGTTTCAATTTAGGTTCAATGTTCGATGAACACAAATGTAGAACCAAAAATCTGTCCGAACACCACACTTTATCAGAAAGTGTCACTTACTCAAAAGGACTCAGAAGTTCAACTTTTTATTTGTGAAATTCACAGTTACTAAACCTTTAGACCAATTACTTCCTGACTTTTAATTTTAATTGTAATTTTTTTTAAATGACAGTAACAAAAAAACTATTTCTAGAACTGAACATCTCTAAATAACGCGTCATATTTTGCTTAATATGACTGTTTATTACACTATTTACTATTGTTCAAAAGTAAGATTGTTCAAAGAAAGTAATACTTTCAGCAAGGATGCATTAAATTGATCACAAGTGACAGTAAAGACATTTATAATTCTACAAGATTTCCATTTCAAATAAATCATGTACTTTTGAACTCAAAAATATTAAGCACAGAGTATGTGTCATGATGCTGAAAATTCAGCTTTGATCACAGGAAGAAAAAAAACACTTTAAAATATATTCATATATTTCATATTTATATATTCAGCCTTAGTGAACATAAATATAATATAGAAAAATAATGACCAACCCCAAACTTTTGAATAGTAGATACTACAATTATGCAAATAAATAGATTATTGACTAGTTTTGACTAGTCATTTGACAGCTTATGACAGTCAAAGTCTAAAAGATTCCCCTTTTAGATTTAATAGGAAACTGTTACTAAAGCAAAACAGTGAACATAATCATGCTGAGGAGGATGTGTAGTTTGAAAAGTGTAGTTTTCGTTTTGAAACGTATGTTGGTGCGTGCATGGCATCGGTCCGATCTCTTCCACTCGTCAGTGCGGTTTCTAAAGCAGAGTCTGTCTAAACGTTTCTAATCTCCTCCCTATCGCTTTAAAATATGGCATTCTGTGTAGAATTCAAATGAGTTTGTAGTCGGCGCTGAATCGTTCCCTATCCCCTATATATTGCACTATGTGTCATTCAACATGTCGAAAATAGTAATAGAGTGAACAAGTGACCGATTTCAGCCGCAGCCTCAGTGCCTACTTATAATGGTGGAACGCATCAGATTCTAGAGAGCATCTGATTGGACAGAAAATCTGATGAGAAGCTGAAGTGCAGAGTGATGTCATCAAAATCATTGATCCATATTGGCGGAAGTGAGAGACTATAAGTTTGGAATGCTTATATCTTCTAAATGCGAATTTTGTCATTATTTTGCTTATAGATAACCTTAAAGCTACACTATGTAACTTTTCCGTCCACTAGAGGTCGCCTGTTCAAAACAAAGGCGTAGTTTGATGACGCCACGTTTGAGCGCAGAATCTTGGGACATGTGGTCTTCACCTCACAGCCGGTAGAAAAGAGTCAGGATAGGACTCGGGCAGAAATCATGTTCATGGATGCGATTATTAACATTACTGTAGTCTGAAGCAGAGCAGGACCGAGTGTTGTGGAGCTGAGCAAGGCAGCAGGAGCGATTGAAGAGCGGGACTGTTATTATGGCATAGTCGCCGGCGGGACTTCCTCTTTTCCAGTCATGAGTGTGAGGTAACGCAACTCTGTTTATCGTATTAGATATATCTGAATGTGTTGAAAAGGAAGTTATGACGTTCGCTCAGTGGCTGCTATGACACTTGTTCACACTGCAGTGAGAGTAAAGCATTTCTGCAGAATAAAACCGGAAACCGAGGGTGACGCAGATATGACGCAATCGACAGGCCACGCCCTCAAACGCATAGCTCACACGTCCCGGTTCCTTGGTTAAAATAGCAATTTCTCACGATTTACAAATAGTTGGAAACATTTGAGATATTCTAAGTACTCAACTGAACAAAATATATAACACTGGCCTAGTGGTTTCTGGATATTTTACTGCAAAAATCTTACATAGTTCACCTTTAAGGCTAACAAATTCATACTAAACAATAACCATACAATACTCCCTGTATCCCATAGAGGGCATCGTCTTCACATTTACAACATCTGCATCCTCTGCGAGTGTAACCGTAAGTGTGCATGTTAGAGAAGTATGTGCTCAAAATAGAGCATGTTAGTAAATGTGTGTGGTAAAACACGGTATTAGGCTTATGTGTATATGTGTGTATTTTTGCTTGACCACATTATTACAGCTTGTGAAGGTGGGGCAATAGGAAACAGAGACTTGATGGCAGGTTAGTCTGTAGTTGTGATGATATGCATAAGTGTGTATGGATGCGTATGTGTTTGTGTGTTTGAGAGAGTGCATGTTTCCTTGTGTCATGTCTCTCAGAACTACTAAAACCCATCTAAACCACAAAGCACAAGAGGGAAACGCTCCTGAGTGTGTGTGTGTGTGTGTGTGTGCGACAGACAGAGACAAAAAAGAAATTGTATGCATGTTTTCAACTGCCCGAACATTTACAGATCAATAACTGCTATGCAATATTTTAATTAATTTGTATTATGTACTTTTATATATTATATTTTACCAGTGCAATAAATAAAGCCTTTGATACTGGTACTTAAACAGTGTATGATTTCATAAACTAGTCAAACATTATTTATACATTTTTATTATGCTATTTAATGTGCTTTGCACACATTACATTACATTATATTACACACAAGTCCAAAATTAATTCTTGCCAAGCACCAAATGTGTGAATAAAAATGGCTTTGGTGAGTAAATCAAACATAAATCGAACTATTACGATCTATTCGGACATCAGATGGTTTACGTCAAGCTGCAAAAATGACTCGGAAGTGATTTAAATCAAGTTGTCTACTAAGAAAACATCAGTTGCACTCAAGAAACAATTTATTGTATGTGCGAAAGGATGCTTAAAGGACTTTTTTCCCCTCCAGAACTACACATGGCAGCACTTATGCGTTATATATCTTGCATTAAGCCATCAGAACGAAAATATAGGGCTTTTCACACTTGAAATAGATAACCCAGGGTCATTGTAAACCCTGGGGAAACAGAATCTTCCTTCATGTTTCACAATGCTCATCATTTACCTGGGTTAACAATTAATCTTAGGTATTCACATTAACTGACGCTTCATACTGTACATTCCTAAACATATATCTATCTGCACATCTTTATTCTATACACTGCAGACTGTAGTGGTGCAGTGGATCACTAAACTCATGGTTCGGATCATATTATGGTTTTTGAGCCACGGATCGGTTCATTAATTTATCTTTGCTTTTCATTTATTACTTAAAGCCCACTTTAAGTACTTTGATACCACAGCAAAAATCTAGCTTTTAATAATTAAACATTAAAGAACAGTCAGTAATAAAATAAGAACAAATACATTAATTACAAGCATTGATAAATACAATATTACAAAGTCTAACAGTTGTATTCAGTTACAGACATGTAATCATTAAATGTGAAATAACACTATAGTGCTCACTGTATAAATTAAATATAGATTAATCTTTGTTAAAGGTGTTTTGTTGTTTGATTAACATTAAATAACATTAAATGACTTTAAGACCTAATGCACGGATCCAATATACTGATACACATTCGATTTCTTTCTGAACTGTTTACGTTCACTTAGACCATAACCGACAGTGTTTACGAGAAAACTTCCCGGGACGGGTATTTTAACTTAATGTTGTGTGTATGTGTCCGTTCAAGCGCAAAGAGACGCTAAAGAGGAATCTATTCGGTTTTCTTAAACGCGCCTCTCTGTCGCCTCTTCTTGAGCTTGAATGGTTTCAAATCGCTTGAATGTGTAAATTGACAAGAAAAAACACTTGCAAATGATAAACTTTTAAACTTGGCAATTAATCTGCAAATCACGTGCAAACCGAACCGTGGGGCCTGGTCCGTACGGATCACGGATCAACTGCCATCCTTTGCACCCCTAGCAGACTATACTGTCAAGTTGATCCTGAATGGACTTTTCCAACTATATGAAATGGTCTTTTCTTCATGCCAATTGACGCGTTTTCCCTAACCATTTAACAGTTTCTGTGCACGTGAATATGAGGCACGCGATTGGTTAAGCTAAGCATCTAGTCATACCATTCTAACACTGCATCGTTTCACAATGCCCATGTTTGGCTTAGGAGCAGAGTTTCATATCCCCGGGTAAAAAGCCATGCTATACTGTATATATTTACATTTATATATTTCTCTAGTCTCACCTGTGTGAGTGGGGTTTACCCGCACATAACTGGCCAACATAACGTCACATGCGGCGCCGCATTCCAGCGGGATCGGACAGTTGCGGAAGTGATTCAGCATGTCCATGACTGATGGGAAACGCAGGTGCTGCACACGACACTGACCCCATTCGGTTAAAGATAGACGCAAATGCTGCAAAGGAAGAAAAACAGTGGAAAATGCATTATAAATACAGACATGAATATAGAAATAATGAGCAAGTAATATAGACGTGAATAGTGATAAAATGTAAAATGTGTTATTTTAAAATACATTATTTTAATATATTTGTATTTAAGTAAATATCATTGTTTTAATTAATAAAATATTAAATGCGCTTAAATAAAAAGCATTTTTGCATTTTAATTTAAATATGTAAAATGTCTAATAATAATTGTAGGATAAAGTTTTATAAAATAAATTAAACGTTTTTTCTGGCTTTTCTGAGTGTGTGTGTGTGTGTGTGTTTAAAAAAAACAGATTAATACTTGTTTAATGTTTTTAAAACCCTCAAAAATACATTATACTGACTCAGTATGAAAAAATAAGCCCTGCTATTATTAGCTTCCAGTAGTAGCCTAAGCATGAGACCTTTAAAATAAATACATGTATAAAAAAAATCTAAAAATATAATATATAAATATATAAAATAATAATTAATAATAATACTTTTTTTATTTATTTATTGCACAATACCCATTTGGTATTGATATACTGTACATCCCTAATGAAAATAATATTCATGATAATGATGTTGAGTTCATTACCTTTGCTCTGCCCTGGTAGTTAAACGTGAGGACATAGTCTCCTCTCCGTGTCTCGCTCTGTCTCACCAGGAAGTTCCCATGACCGCTGACCCCGGCATGCTGTACAAGGTAGGCAGCCCGTACACGTGATATGGGCCCATGGAACCATGGGTAAGAGAACAGGAAGTGATCCGTTTTGTTGTAGGCGTGCTCTGTGAGTCCAAAGCCCAGAGAGCCTGTTGGAGGCATACGTGAGACAGTATGTTTACAGACATCTAAATATGACTCTTATCTGATATTCAATCTACATCAAGTGGTCGATTACCATGCAAAATAGTTACAATTTCCACTGCAACAGTTGAGATTAAACTGTCACACGGTTTCAAATGTACAAAACATATGAAAAATATGAAAAAACGAGAGGAAGAAAGTGTATGTGTGTATGTGCGTGACTCACCCTGGCCGCTGGGCTCTGTGCTCCCTCTGTGAGCTGCATTCAGCGAGTCACTAACAGGAAATGGTTCTACATCCACACGATCTGACCTGGAATCACACACACACACACTGTCATAAACATCTACGAACTTCCCAGAATGTCACAGTCAATAACATCACATCACATATGCAACCACATTGTCCGATGACTTAAAAAAGCACAACTTTCTATAACAAACATACAAGGTAAGGTTTTTTTAGTTTTTGCCATGCATAAAAGGCCCTAAAAAAGTAAGTAAACACTTGTCACACTTACAAATGTGTGAATGTCATTGCATTACACAACAAAATATCAAACCAGCTGACATTTACTTTAAAGAATATATATATATATATATATTTAAATAAAATGCAAAATGTGTTGTTTTATTTATTTTAAAATACATTATTTTAATTAATTTCTATTTAGGTAAATGTAATTGTTGTAATTAACAAAATATTAAATGTGTTTAAATAGAAAAAATTGGCATTTGTAATGCAATATTGTGTAACATAAATGGATAAATGAATAATATGACTTGCTCCTCCAAAATACCCCCAAGTGGCTCAAAAGTATTTAGATCTGGTGACTTTGCAGGCCATAGGAAATATTCAACTTCACGTTCATGTTCATCAAACCTTGCTGTGTGTATCGGTGCATTATCATGCTGATAGATGACACCCCTTCAGGGTACCATTAGCTGCACATGGTCCTCCAGAATGGTTTGCTAGTCCTTGGCAGTGACGCCCATCCAGCACAGTAGGGAATGCCATGATATTACAGCCCAAACATCACTGATCCACCGCTGTGCTTCACTCTGGGCAGCAACAGTCCAGGTGTTGAGCCTCTTTGGGGATTCTCCACACCGTAACTCCCACGGATGTGGGAAAGACAGTGATGGTGGACTCATCAGAGAACAATACATGTTTCACATGCTCCACAGTCCAAGATTTGCACCAATGGTTTGGCAATAGCAGCCAGACAGCCCTTTCAGACAGCTTCCTCTTGCGTCAACAGTTAGTCCTGTTGGATGTGGTTCGTCCTACGTGGAGGTATGCCGACATTACCCTGGGTCCCATAGCTCTCGATACACCACAAAGGCTTGCTGTCCTGGTTAGATGAGCCAGCCACGACCCATCTTCAATGCTCTTACTGAGGGAAGGAGGTTGTTGGCCAAGATCTCGCGATACCTGACCCCCTCAATACGGTGCAGTCGTCCTGTCCCCTTTGCAGAAAAGCATCCCCAAAGAATGATGCTTCCACCTCCGTGCTTCACGTCGGGATGGTGTTCTTGGGGTTGTACTCCTCCTTCTTCCTCCAAACACGGTGAGTGGAGTTTAGACCAAAAAGCTCTATTTTTGTCTCGTCAGACCACATGACCTTCTCCCATTTCTCCTCTGGATCATCCAGATGGTCATTGGCAAACTTCAGACGGGCCAGGACATGTGCTGGCTTGAGCAGGGGGACCTTGCGTGCGCTGCAGGATTTTTATCCATCCGACGTAGTGTGTTACTAATGGTTTTCTTTGAGACTGTGGTCCCAGCTCTCTTCAGGTCATTGACCAGGTCCTGCCGTGTATTTCTGGGCTGATCCCTCACCTTCCTCATGATCATTGATGCCCCACGAGGTGAGATCTTGCATGGTGCCCCAGACCGAGGGTAATAATTGCGGCAACAGTTGTTGCCTTCTCACTAAGCTATATATATACACGGATAGAATATGCCACCTCTACGTTTACACTACATTACATTACGGTTATGATTTTTGTCCATTGAGGATTTCTTAAAAATACTGTGCAAAAATCTTGTTTCTATATATATATATATATATATATATATATATATATATATATATATATATATATATATATATATATATATATATATATATATATATATATATATATATATATATATATATATATATATATATATATATATATATATATATATATATATATATATATATATATATATATATATATAATCTTGAAAAACTGGGAGAAATTTGGGACTAATTGAAAATAAATACATAAATAAAATAATCAAATATGAATGCAATGAATACAGAGATAAACTGGGTCGAGAAGAAGGCAGATGCTTTAGGATGAAAAACAGACGTCGCTTTGAAACCTACAGGGACGAAAAGAAGGAAAGAACAGAGGAAGAGAGAGCAGAAGCAAGAACCAGGGAGGGGCATTTGGGGAAGTTGCGGGAGAGAGCAGCACAAAAGCTTTTGGTTCGAGTCAGGAAATGTCTTGTAATTCTTGGACAAGAAAAAACAGCATATGATGCTCTTATGTCAAGACGAACACACAGGGTTGACCGAAAAAAAAAATAGGGTACAAAAAAAGAAACAAGACAAAGAAAACGAGAGACAAGGGGGCATGGAGAGAAAGGAGGCCATGAGATGTGCTGAGTCGAGTTCTTGAGATTCTTAGTAATCAGAATAACAGGAAGACCTCACTCTCTCTCTCTTCCTAAAACTCACATTGATATATTCACACAGGCTTGAGTTCTTAGTACCCTCACACCAATAAAAGGAAATGAAACACATTCGTGTGCACACACACAAACACACCTTCTATGACAGTCATAGCATGTTCAGAACACACATGGTATGTATGGACATATCTGCAAGTAAACATCTAAATTAAGAAAGAAAAAAAACTACTATAATGCATGAGAAACCAAACACTGTGGCTTTCTTTAGTACTAAGTTGAGCCTTGTTAAAATAGAGCTGTTGTGTGTGTGTGTGTGTGTGTGTGTGTGTGTGTGGTCCTGGTAAACCCTACGTTATGGGGACAACAAAGATATCTAAAATATTTGACCTTGTGTCCATTTTTTTGGTCCCTATGAGGACAAGAGCTTATAAATCATACTAAGTGATGTTTTTTTGAAAATGTAAAAAAGCAGGTTTTCTGTGGTGGGTAGGTTTAGGGGGTAGAATATATAGTTTGTACAGTATAAAAATCATTACGTCCATAGAATGTCCCCATAAAACATGAAAACCCAACATGTGTGTGAGTGTATGTGTGTGAGTGTATGTGTGTGCGCTTGTGTGTGTGTGTGTGTGTAAGAGGAAGTGAGTGGGTTTTCTCAGTAGGGGAATGTCAGGAACTTTTGCAGATGTCTGGAATCTTCAGAAGTAAATTTAGTTCAAATTCAGAAAGCGCTGCTCTCACCTGATGGTGATACATTCTCTGAGCTCTGTGGTCCAAGAGCTCACCTGCTGCTCATTATCGGCCTCAAATATAAAACTACGTGGATAACCAGTAACCTGAGCGGAGAGAGAGAGAGAATGGAGAGAACACAAGAAAATAATAGATTTAGAAATGAACTTAGCTGATTATTTTGTGATTGTCAGCATCAGTTAATGAACTGCTGAGTTGTGTCAGTTTCAAGACAACTTTTCCAAAAAATAAATGGCATTTCCTGTTTTATGTTAGTTTATATGTACACACACACACACACACACACACACACACACACACACACACACACACACACACACACACACACACACACACACACACACACACACACACACACACACACACACACACACACACACACACACACACACACACACACACACACACACACACACACACACACACACGTGTTTGATCTGTAAGATTTTTTATGTTTTTTGAAGAATTCTATTCTGCTCACTAAGGCTGCATTTATTTTATTAAAATATATTGTGAAATATTATTAAAATGTAAAAGAACTGTTTTCTATTTGAATACATTTTAAAATGTAATTTATTCCTGTGATGCAAAGCTGAATTTTCAACATCATTACTCCTGTCTTCAGTGTCACATGATCCTTCAGAAATCATTCGAATGATGATTTGCTGCTCAAGAATAGTTATCATCATGAAAGCAGTAAAAAAAAAATTGGGATTCTTTGATGAATATAAAGTTCAAAAGAACAGTATTTATCTGAAATAGAAAGTTTTTGCAACATTGATTGTACTACTGTTCAAAAGTTTTGGGTCAGTAAGAATTTTAGTTTTTTTTGGGGAAAGAACTTAAAGCAATTAATACATTTATTGAGCAAGGATGCAATAAATTAATCAAAAGTGACAAAGACATTTATAATGTTACAAAAGATTCTATTTAATATAAATGCTGTTCTTTTGAAAACATTTGAACAGCAGTGTGTGTATGTGTATATATATATATATATATATATAAAATAAATAAATGGTCATTTAAAAACGGGTAGAAAATGGTGACAAGCTAGTCACATAAATAAAGATATATAAATATATACTTTTTACAATTTTCACCTTGTTTTTCACCATGTTAATAACTTTTTCACCTAAATATATAACAACTACTATTCTATGTAGTCTTTCAATCAATATGAGGCCATAAAAACTGCATGCATAGTAATTATAAAGATTGTTTTAATAGTTTTATAGATAGACAATAGCATGTCACACCACAGAGATCTGCCGTCAGCTACTCATCTGCTTTATATCGGCTGTCAGCCACCTTGCTCTCTAGATATCAGCATAGACCAAAGGAAAACCCATTTTGGTCGACCACTAATCATGACGACTTCAGCAAAAAAAACTAAAACTAAAAACCAAAGACTGAGCTCTCCTTTCCAGCTTTGAATTGATGAGACTCCAAAGAAGTGGCATTAACCTGAGACAGATTTAAACAGGTATAAACTTTTATGTGCGCTAGATGTTTTTTAATTCGGGACAATAAATAGAACTTGGGTTTGTGAAAATACTGTGTGCATGCATGCTTATAAAACCTCTTAAAGGGGTCATGAACTGGCTTTTTACATTTTTTTTAATACTGTTGTCTGAGGTCAACTTATGACATTCGGGTGGTTTTTACATTCAAAAACATCATAATGAATAAGTAATAGGCTATTTTCTGCCTTGGTTTGAGGCTGTCTGAAAAACGGTAGGTTTTGATGGGCGTGCCGCACTGAATGTCTGGAGAAACGCTCACAGGGCTCGAAAAATCAATAGATATCAATAAGATCTGTTACAATGCAATACGAACACATATAAAATTACTCAAATAAGTGTGTGTTGCATCGTTCCTGTCGAACCCAATATAGAAGGCACAGCATTGTGTTTTAGGGCGTTTTCACACCTGAAAGTCCGAACTGAAGTTCATGTTTTAATACATTTTATACATTAGGTTAGTTTTGGTTTGGTTTCACATTGCAATTATGCGAGCGCACTAAAGAACTTTACATGACGCACTTGCGTTCACTCGTCGTCATCTATGTGGGCTGCATCTGGACATTGATTGGTTTGTAAACGGACGTGCGTCTGACGTCAGCGTCTTTGACAAGAATGAATGAACGGACGCATATCATTGCCACTAGTGAACAGTGCACATTGCTTGACTATTTTCTTTTCGTTACGTTTAAAAGTGGACATTTCAAGCTTTATATTCACATGTTTCTCATGTTTGTGAGACGAGTAGCCTGCTGAGTTTCGGTTTATTTGAGACGCACTCCAGCTTCATGTACAAAGCATGTGATCGCTCCCGCGATTATTGTCTGCTATAGACTATTTGCTTCTTATTTATTAAATCCAGGCAATTATCTGATTAAACGTTGATTAAAATTAAGATACAATTTATTCAAAACGAAATTCACATTAAAGAAAGGCTTTCTAAGCAAAATCATAAAAAATTTCTTTTAAAATCATTTGTGACCTTCTGACTTCTGACAGATTGCGCATCTTTTCACTTTTCATAATCAACGTAGCCTAGATGAAATTTAAAAATAACATTAAAATATTTAAACATAAACAGGAACTTCCTGTAAATGGTCTGAAAGTACGAACCATACAGAAAATGCTTTCACACTAGAAACGAACCGAACCTTTGTTCAGTTTGATCCGGCCCGAGACTACCTCTTTTCGTCTGACCAAATTTCGTCTGTTTGGTCCGGACCGTGGTCCGGGGGAGGTTTCACACCTGTAATTTTGATTCGGACCAAACTGAAAAGTCCAAAAATCCGGACCAAACAAGGAAGTTGTGAAAGGGCCCTTAATCTCAATATGTCTGCAAATCCAGTCTCAACCTCTATCTTGTTTACAATCGATTCCGCAGTGAAATGAAGCGAACAAACGCGCAATGTCTTACACACGTGAGCTGGAATGTTTATTACTCGGTAGCGACCAAGCCTGCAGCACTCCTCTCAGAAACTGAAGCCTACGCGCCTCAATCGCCCCCAGGTGGCCGGTCCCAGTATAGCCCATAAACCCCACCTCTCCGTGTATTACAATGGACGCGAGACAAAATAAACAATTAAATTACACATCAAATAATTGTTTCCTTAAGATGGTTTCTGTCATTTTAGGCAGTTTTTATCACGATAATTGCATTTCAAGTGTTCGCTTTTTAAATAAGTTTAGTTTATTGTTAGTTAGTTATTTGATGCTATAAAAACGGGGGGTGTGACGTCATGATTGACAGCTGAGATTGAAGTTGTCACTGAGGCACTAACTGACTTTTTTCTGGATTTTTGGGAGGAGATTGGAGCTTAAGCTTTAATTTCTACATTTCCATACCTGTTCATTTCACACCAATATTCACATAATGAATTGTTCTGTATCTGTGAGAGTGTGGGCGGGCTTTTGATAATCGCGCATCTACTTCCTGCTCTCTACTGCGCAGACTCCGGTCCAGAGATCACTACTGTAAGATGTCAGCGCCGTGTGCGGGCCTCCGAAAGTTTCAACTCTCGTCAGCGGAAGCCAATGAAGACGCGGCGTCCATATTTTTTTTACGGCCTATGGTAGCGACCCGTTTAGCTCCACGAGTCGGTGGGCGGGCTTGAGGCGGCGCTTCTGCATTCTATGGCGTCAGTTGTCGACATGTTCTGAGATCGATCGTTTTCTGGGCCTGGTGTCAATAAAAGCTTTTCTTTGACTAACAAGGATGTTTTTCGGCTCTGAAACTTACAGGATATTCTTATATCACGATGAAATTTTAAAGGCTCAAAGGAAAGTTGATTTCTCAATTCATCACCCCTTTAAAAGTATCTCAGAAAAGCTCATCACCACACATTTTCAAATATCAAATACAGTGGGGTTCAAAAATCTGAGAAGAGTAGAGAAAACTGATCTATTTTTGAAATTTTCAAATGTATTTTTTTTGTGTTCTCCAGCATGATTTGAGTTGTTCAAAAGAGCATCTTGAGCTTCAAAGAAAGAAAATTGGACCATCTATACAAATAGTCACATGATCAATGACTCTCATTTACTTACATATGACTAGTCACCAAGAAAACCTGAAATATTTCATATTAATTTTAATAAGGTTTTAGTGTTGCTTTTTTAAAACATAAACAAACATTTTTTAAACTATAAATTTCCAGGTTCAAATGAAAAAAAAAAACTTTTGGACCCCACTGTATATATTATATAGTTCCATAATTATATATAAATTACATTTATTGCATGCAATTTTTACTAAACATTTTGAAAATAGGACATGCACTATCAAGACCAGGCCAAAGCGGACCATCTTAAAATGACCTAAAACCATCCAAATTAATCGGAAATCAATATATCAGTTTTTTTCAATGAAATGCACAAGTGTGTGTCTTTGTTCACCTTCAAGACGAACGTGTTCATGTTGTCTGGCATCTCTAGCCGATTACAGCGTCGAATCTCTTTGATGTCCGAACAGTGTACGGTAAGCTTTGGCGTTTTGTAGTCCTAAAACACAAACAAAAAGCAACACAACTTCCTTATATAATCATACAACAAATACATAATGTCTTTAGACACATTTACAAGTTCAAAAATCTCCTTTACTGTTTTTATATTGTGCCTGTATAATGTCTCTATACTTGAAATGCATTCAATTTTGTACAGTAGCTCTACTTGCAATGCCTTCTCCTTGTATTGATCACTTCTGCTTATTTTATTCTCATTTGTGAGTTGCTCTGGATTAAAGTGTCTGCTAAATAAATAAATGTCAAATTTTACACTGCAATTTGGAAACCCAAGTTTCTTTACAGGTCAATAAAACAAAAAACAACTCGGTCATTGATGATAAAAACATACATTTCTCCATGAATCCATGAATGTCGTCCAGAGAGAGGGAAACGAGAGGGGGATGATTCTCTTATTCTACTGGGATTAGCTAAGAATGTTCATCTGGAAATTAAGAGAGAATAGAGCTACGACCCGTGATCTGAAACCTTCGACCTACGCCTACACAGACACACACAGACACACACACACAGACACACACACACACACACACACACACACACAGACACACACACACAGACACACACACACACACACACACACACAGACACACACACACACACACACACACACACACACACACACACACACACACACACACACACACACACACACACACACACACACACACACACACACACACACACACACACACACACACACACACACACACACACACACACACACACACACACACACACACACACACACACACAATCTCCTTGGGAAATAAAAATGAGAGTGGATTCCGGGAAGTTGTGAGAGCTGCAAATGAATCCGGACGCTCTGAGCTGCAGGAATTTCCAGCGTGTATCCCGTCAGCTCTGACACATCAAAGATTTAGGAATCAAGAAGCTCTTTCTCAAACAAAATCTGTCATTTTGAGTGAGTCAGGCCAAATCACGGCTTAAAATAGCTTCACATGCACTGGCTGGCAAGAGCCAAAGTAACGGTGCAGTAATACTACAATCCTTCCTCTTTGAATTGCAGTCAACCCTCACACAGAGAGGAGAGGAGAAAACACCACCGACTCATTCACATTGATTAGTTTAGTTTCTAGCCATACCGGCCTAGAAAAATCACAACTTTTCATTTTCCGTCGGTCTTAGTACACGATGTAACTACAGAAGTGTCAAGTTTTAAATAGGAAAAATATCAAAACTCTTTGGTCATTTTTTTTAGCAAGATGCTAACGGTCTAATCAGATTCAATGATCTATGCTAAGCTATGCTAAAAGTGCTTCCGTCAGACCCCGAGATCGGCTGAATGATTTCGAAAACGGTAAAAACAAATTAGGTTGTAGTAACTTAATGAAATTGTCTTGATAACTTCGGAAATTAGGAAGTGGATTTCTAGTTCCCAGCATGCTTTGCTGGATAAGGAGAACAAATGGTGCAATTAAGTGTTAATGAATTTGTTTTTAGTGAAGGGAAAGACCTGTTAGTATTTAATGCGGTTATGTTTGACATTTAAAAGAGTTTCTGTAATGGTGAAGTTTTCGGGTTACCATTGAAGAGTAGATACATGAAGGTAAACACTACATTGACTCCATAAGCAATGACTGCGCTAATGCCAGTGACAAGTAATATCTTACTCGTTCATTAAATATACATGTTAAATAAGTTATGTTAGCATGTGCTATGATAGCTGTTGATTTGAACTGAGATTAGTTGGTTCTTGGGCTACACCTCTGGTTGTTGGAGCGATTTAATTTTTTAGAGTAATCAACTTAGAAATTTGTGTTTATGCTACAAATGATTAAGTCAATGTAGCTTGATGGTCGAACGTAAATTCAATCAAAGTTGTCATAACTCAAAAAAATGGATGCAAACTGTTGCGTAAATGAGTCAACATCATTTTTTTGAGTGCATACGTTTATGAAGTGAACAAAAGAGCATTTACACTAGTATGCATACTGCTACGTACAGAAGATGACTAATACTAGTATATGATTGCAAAGAAAAGATGATTGAAGGTCGTTTAAACTAGTATACGCATGTAAAAGATGTTTTAAACTAGTAAACATACCCATACCAAAAAAAGATTATTAAAATAAGTTTGCAAACAAAAGATGCCGTTAAACTTACCGTTACAAGCAAAAGAGGATTACAACTAGTTTAGGCTACTAGTTTATGTTTACAAAAAAAGATTTAAACTACATTTACAAACAAAAGATGGTTTAAATTAGTAACCATACGCTTATGAACAAAATATGATTTACACTAGACACTACCTGCACTAGTATACACACTATACGAGCAAAAGATGCAGCAAGTCATAAACCAGAAGCTCCACGAGTTCAAAAATGATTTAAATATAATCAATTCATGATATTTATAGAGAAAAATCTTTTTATTTCACACAAACATGGAAAAAAAAGTGGCTGGAGCAGCTGTGATGCACATCAAAAATAAAAACGAAATTTGTCATTTAACTCCATCCATTCAAATACCTTCAAGAAAAATATGCATAGCTATCAATGCAATCATACATTTAAAAGGATACTCTCTAGTAGCTTCAGGGTGGTTAGATACTGGTTGTTAGTAGCTTGTAGTGTATACAACGCCTTTTATTTATTTTTTACAGCTTGACTACTTTAAGCTATCTGTAACTTTAGCAAGCTACACTTTCAAAATAGCTTCCCCGACCATGTTGTGAAATGACTGCACTCTGGTCTAAACTAAATGCTGCCAAATGTGACAAATCATGACGGCTCTTAAACCAAGGAGCGAAAAACGAAGAAATCCACATTGGCTCGATTTCTATGACCATATTTGGGCCCCGTTTCTGTTTGTCGGAGACTGGAATACCCACCCTCGCTCGTCTACACAATACAAACATTTTGCTAGGCTGTGTAGAATGCTGTTTATCTGTTTTCTGACACAACTCTGTAGTGCATTTCCTGCGACTCTGAGTCCAGCCGACTTGAGTTTCAATGTAGGCAGTCCATGTGGAGACGCACTGGAGTCCTGTAAGGTTGCGGGCCTATTTATTATTCACTCGATTCATTTAAAATCCTGTTTTTGCATATTGTTTAATGATTTCATGGCTCATCATCACATTAAAAAGTTTCATTTCAAGTCACATATGTTCTCTGGTGTCACCGCATAAAACACTGTTTAATTGTGCATGAGTGCAGTTTAAAATGCCACAACAAACAGCCATGCCATTCATCTGAATAACTCCACTTCCTAATTGCTACTTTTGCTTTTAGTCACATTCTCAGAACAACCTTTCAAAATGAGTCACATAATGAAATTAGCAATAACAAATCACAAAGGAATCTAGAAACAACCTGACGCTGACAGCCGCTAGGAATCACGTAACAACATTATTGATCTGACTGTACTGTACTGCTTGAACAACAGCCAAAATAAACAATTTTCTTGTTTATCACTGTAAAGCTGCTTTGAAACAATCTTTATTGTATTGTATAAAGCGCTATAGAAATAAATGTGACTTGACATTAGAGAGGGACGTCTCAGTGATGTTCTGCTGTTATCCAGAGACGGCCTTTGCAAATTGGAGGCCCGTTTAAAAAAAAAAAAAAAACAGGCCCCCACCACCCAATGAGAAAAAAAGTCACATTTGACAAACATTGTATGCAATGCGACTGCAATTACTTTATTATCTCTGTTATATTTAACAATGTTATCTGATATTTCACACTTAATAGTCTATTTATAAACTCATTCCATCTATCACTATCCACACATTCTCTCTTTAACCAGAATCATCATGACCGTAGTCTCGCATAACCGGACCTTCAGACTGATGGCAGAAGAGCTGAACTCCATCGCAGCTTTCATTGGCTAAGGACCGCCCAGAGGCCATCTGACTGACATGTAAAGCAACCAATCACAGTTCATTTTGTTCCGCGTCATGTTTAGGGGCGTGGAAATAGGCCTGTCACAATAACAAATTTTGCTGGACGATAAATTGGCCAAGAAATTATTGCAATAAACTATAATATTGTCGTTCTGAGACAATTTTCATCTAAAATAATGATAATGGCATAATAATGCAGGTACGCCTTTTCAAAGATCAATAAACTTTTATTTCTAAAGACTATTTAACACAGAAAACGGAAAGCATTTTAAATATCCACAACAAATTAACAAAACAACCAAAACAAAAAAAGCAATGGACTCTCAGTCAGTTAACAAAAAAATGCACTTGAATAAACAGGTGGAAAACTGGAACGGATGAATGTGTTTTAGGTAGTGCTGGGAATCGATGAAAAATTTTTTACTAATTAACTTAAAAAAATTCTGTAATTAATCACGATTAATACGTTTTTAATGTTTTGATATTGTAGTTTCAGTTACACTCCAAATTAATGTTAATGTCTCCAAACAATTTATTGACAGCATATTTTAAATATGTGTTGTATTGTCATGTTTTTATGAATGAAGTTTTCATTAATGACGTTACATTACAGTATAACTGAAAGCTACCAATTTCAACATTTATAAGGCTTTTAAAAAACAACTTTTAATTTAACTTAAAACAATCTTTACATAACCCCATTATAATAAATGATACATATACCTGTGGCCTTCCCTGTTAGACATATACAGACATGTAATAGTTATCAAACAACTATCTTAACTGCATAAATAAAAAATGAAATATAGATTAATCATCATTAAAGCTACAATTTTCTGTTCCCGTTGTTCTTTGATGAAAATTAATGACAGGCATCATCAGTGCTCCTGTCACTTTAAGAACAGCCGCGGATCTCACGCTGTCCCGTGCATCTCATTTCCTCACAACTCTTTAAGTTCATTTAAAGGTCCCATGGCATGAAATTTTCATTTTATGAGGTATTTCAACATTAATATGAGTTCCCCTAGCCTGAATATTGTCCCCAAGTGGATAGAAATGTTGATCGGTGTAAAACCGAGTTCTGGCTGTCTCTCTCTGCCTTTGAGAAAATGACAGGCCAGACGAGCCAATCCTGACGTCTCCTGGTTTGACGTCCAAGCAGGAACGGTTACCTCCCTTTCCTCCGCCCAGAGAATCTGGCACGCCCATGCAAATGTGAGTCAGTGTTTTTGTACGTCCTCGTCGCGTCTATCTGTTCTTAAATGTGCATACAGTCATGAGTTTCTGCTTAACATCGGCAGAGCCACATCTTTAGAGATAAACCTCATGCACGCCGAAGCTCGGCCTTCAACATCCCCGACCCCCAGTACTGCATCTGGCCCACAGCGGAGGCACCAAATGCGGCGCGAGATTAAGCAGAAGGAGGGTAAGCGTGAGGGTATCCGGGCTAGCCAGCTATCCCCACAATAAACTGGATTACATTCAATTACTGCTGTTGTGTCTTTGTTTGCGCTGTGTAAGTTACTCAATGCGCGTCACTGACGCTTTTCATATGATTGGAACATATCTAGAAATAATGCTTTAATCAAACTTACTAACTCGTTCATCTCGCTGTAATGGTACATTGCATGTGTTACAAAGTTGGTAGAATAATGATGAAGACGGACTCGGCGTGACTGGGACTCGTATTTATTCAGAACTCTCAGATACAAACACAATAAACTCGCGCTGACAGACAGCGCTCTCATAACTCAGTAGTTACTATAAATAACTTTGTTAGCAATCGCTCCGTCTCCGTGATGTCCGGTTCGCGAACGAATCATTCTTTTGAATCGGTTCTTTTTAGTGAACCGAACCCGTTCACCAAAAATCGAACTGAATCGTTCTAAATGGTTCGCGTCTCGAGTCAGCGCTGATCCATAATTTACTAAAGTTACTAACTTTCTGACATGAGTGACAGCCCCTCCGACTAGAAATAAACTAATAACCTGAAGTATATGCTGTAACTACAACAGTTCACCCTGAACTCAGACATGCTGAGAGAACTGATGAGAAGTGAACTCAGGTCCATCCGTCTCTCTGGCAGCAGCTTGTGCGTCGTAGACCTCGTTAAACCACGCCCCCTCCGCTCATTTCAAATGCAAAGATGTCAGCCAATCACAACAGTGGGCGTTTTTACTGAAGTCTCACAGCAGACACGCCTCTTGAAACAGGGCAGTCAGCCACAGGGCAAACAGCAGTATAGACAAAATGCCTTTTATTTTTAAATTATGACATTTTATGATGTAAAAATCATACTAACAATATAAGTACACCTCAGGAAACAATATAAAATAATAGAAAAATGCCATGCCATGGGACCTTTAAGACGTTATTTAACTAATTTAAGACTCCTAATATGAGAATACTCTAAATTCTCTGTGTTGTTGTTATTGTTTGTTCATGAGCAAAAGAGAACTCGATGTGAGCAGGAGATTTGACTCGAGTCTGTCTGTGCTTCGAGTGTGTGTGTGTGTGTGTCAGAGTGTCCCTCGATTAGCTGACATGAGACGCAGCCACACAGACAGGACACTGACACACACACACACACACACACACACACACACAGGACATTGACATACAGCGCGTTCTCTTTTGTCTTGTCATGCTTAGAAACATTTACATGTATAAGAGCGTGATCATATAATGTAAAGCTCGGCAAAAATGTATATAAAAACGGACGCTGGAAATTATCGCGGCCGGAAAAATTAGAGCTCATTTTTTTAATCTTACGATTAATTGATGTATTGACTATCGTGACAGGCCTACGTGGAAATGTAACATCAATGTCCCTACCAAGCATGCCACATTAGTCCTGAAAGTGAAGCCAAATCCAAAAAAACGCACCTTTAATGATATCTTTTGCTGTAGTGTGTCAGTAGGAAATATCAGTTTTCATTTCAAAACATTCCATTTTTCATTAATTGTAATAATTCAGTGAGATTTTTGTATGCACAAGGAGTTTAACAACAGCAGGTATGCTCCACACGGAGATCTGATCTCACCATCATCGAGTCTGTCTGTGATTACATGAAGAAACAAATTATATGAGACAGACTAAATCCAGAAGAACTGAGGCAACATCTCCAAGCCGCTTGAAGAAACCAAACTCCAACCTCCAGTCTTGTGCATACAAAAATCTCACTGAATTATTACAATTAATGGCAAAAGGAATGTTTGGAAATGTAAACTCATATTTCCTACTGACACACTGAAGCAAAAGATATAAATAACTGGCTTAAAAAAATTTTTTTTCTAGTGAAATTACTAAAAGATTACTAAAGATAGACTATATATATATATATATATATATATATATATATATATATATATATATATATATATATATATATATATATATATATATATATATATATATATATATATATATATATATATATATATACTTTATGTATATATTAAATACATATATTTTAAAGTATCTGTATGTAAGTTTTTCACTTTACTAAAGCATAAAAATACCATAATATGCTTGCAGATATGTAGGAAAACATGCTAAATTCACCTGCTTGTTTCACATAAAAACAATGCTACAGTCAGTTATTCTACTTTGAAATGTGCGTTCCGTGTCGGAATGTCTGTTTTATATATATATATATATATATATATATATATATATATATATATATATATATATATATATATATATAGGTTCACTATAAAGAACCGATTCAAAAGAATGATTCGTTCGCGAACCGGACATCACGGAGACAGAGCGATTGCTAACAAAGTTATTTATAGTAACTACTGAGTTATGAGAGCGCTGTCTGTCAGCGCGAGTTTATTGTGTTTGTATCTGAGAGTTCTGAATAAATCCCAGTCCCAGTCACGCCGAGTCCGTCTTCATCATTATTCTACCAACTTTGTAACACATGCAATGTACCATTACAGCGAGATGAACGAGTTAGTAAGTTTGATTAAAGCATTATTTCTAGATATGTTCCAATCATATGAAAAGCGTCAGTGACGCGCATTGAGTAACTTACACAGCGCAAACAAAGACACAACAGCAGTAATTGAATGTAATCCAGTTTATTGTGGGGATAGCTGGCTAGCCCGGATACCCTCACGCTTACCCTCCTTCTGCTTAATCTCGCGCCGCATTTGGTGCCTCCGCTGTGGGCCAGATGCAGTACTGGGGGTCGGGGATGTTGAAGGCCGAGCTTCGGCGTGCGTGAGGTTTATCTCTAAAGATGTGGCTCTGCCGATGTTAAGCAGAAACTCATGACTGTATGCACATTTAAGAACAGATAGACGCGACGAGGACGTACAAAAACACTGACTCACATTTGCATGGGCGTGCCAGATTCTCTGGGCGGAGGAAAGGGAGGTAACCGTTCCTGCTTGGACGTCAAACCAGGAGACGTCAGGATTGGCTCGTCTGGCCTGTCATTTTCTCAAAGGCAGAGAAAGACAGCCAGAACTCGGTTTTACACCGATCAACATTTCTATCCACTTGGGGACAATATTCAGGCTAGGGGAACTCATATTAATGTTGAAATACCTCATAAAATGAAAATTTCATGCCATGGGACCTTTAAATGAACTTAAAGAGTTGTGAGGAAATGAGATGCACGGGACAGCGTGAGATCCGCGGCTGTTCTTAAAGTGACAGGAGCACTGATGATGCCTGTCATTAATGTTCATCAAAGAACAACGGGAACAGAAAATTGTAGCTTTAATGATGATTAATCTATATTTCATTTTTTATTTATGCAGTTAAGATAGTTGTTTGATAACTATTACATGTCTGTATATGTCTAACAGGGAAGGCCACAGGTATATGTATCATTTATTATAATGGGGTTATGTAAAGATTGTTTTAAGTTAAATTAAAAGTTGTTTTTTAAAAGCCTTATAAATGTTGAAATTGGTAGCTTTCAGTTATACTGTAATGTAACGTCATTCTCTATTGGAGACAGGTCGGGACTGCAGGCAGGCCAGTCAAGTACCCGTACCCTCTTCCTCCGCAGCCAGGACTTTGTAATGTGTGCAGAATGTGGTTTTGCATTGTCTTGTTGAAATATGCATGGACGTCCCTGGAAAAGATGTCTTCTTGAAGGCACCATATTATGCTCCAAAATCTCTATGTACTTTTCAGCATTAATGGTGCCTTCACAGAAGTGCAAGTTACCTTTGCCAAGGGCACTGACACAACCCCATACCATGACAGACCCTGGCTTTTGGACTTGTTGCTGGTAACAGTCTGGATGATCCTTTTCTTCTTTGGTCCGGAGCACACGGCGTCCATTCCTCCCAAAAAATACCTGAAATACTGATTCATCTGACCATAGTACAAGTTTCCACTAGGGATGAAACGATTACCGGTTTCACGATAAACCACGATAAAATTTAGTGACGGTTAGTAATATCGTATAAAATTTAATTATCATTAAAACCGCGTGTGATTATCACGATTGTGAAAACTTGCGGTAAATCTTGTCCAGTCAGCGTCAGTCTGGCGCAACGCACCGCTGTTTTTTGAATGAGAAGAAATGTCAGAAGGCAGCGCCGGGAGATTTTTCAGACTTCTAAAAGGACCAAATCTGAGGCGGTGTCATATTTTGGCTTTTACAAAAGTACTGAGGGAAACTTAATCGAAGATGGTCACCCTGTCTGCAGAACATGCCAGAAGAAAGTCGCTGTAATAGGGGAAACACTTCAAAACTACGAACGCAAGGCAAGTGGACTTTGACCTCAATACCAAAACTACGTCTGGGAAATAATAACGTGAAGCGAACAAACAAATTCAGACAAGACTAAGGTGACATTTAAGGGATAATAATCAGGGCTTGACATTAACAACCGCCATTTGCGGGTGTAACGTTATTTCGGCTGCACACTAGTCACTCTGGCTGTTGAACTTATTATAGTCTTCTCAAAAGCCATCTGTTATAATCGCGTTGCGCATTATAACCACTCACACGTGTTTATATTGAGTTTATGAATGCAATGTCTCATAATCAGAGGCGTTCAGATTAGCCAGAGTTTTGTTCAGAGCGCGCGCCGCTCTCACTCGCTGAAATATTCACTCAAAGCAGAGATAAACGTGCGATGTACGCAGGAGATTCATTCATCATACAGTGGTTGACTGTTTTTGTTTTATTTCAGCAGCTAAAATGTTTTTTTAAACAAACACAGCAGAACCACAGCGCATCTGATATGACTGGCATAACGCTGGCGAATTTAGGGACCGTCTCTAAAGTTACATACAACATTGGTAAAGTTATACACGTTTCAAAATTCACTAGCATTTGAAGAGAATCACAGTCATAAAACTGACTGTGAAGTGTTCATTTAGGTGTCAGGTATGATGCACACATTTTAATATTTAATAAAATAAACTGTCAGATCATATGGAAATATGGATATGCATTATTTCACTAGGATACTGTTTGGGCTCTTACACAAAATATGCTAGATTTAAATGCATCATTGCTGAACACTCATGAGAATATTGCTTGAGAATATATTTACAGAGAGAATATTAGAGATTAAATTTACGACAAATTATTATTATTATTTATGCGTTGCTATTGACAACGGCCATTATAAGGAAGGAAATCCCACAATAGAATCTAGCTTAAAAAAGTGCAGAGAGCTGCTTTATTTATTTGTTGCTTGTTGATTTTCAAATATAAAACTTGTTGAAATGTTTTAAGTGTGTGCATCTGTTCTTTTTGAACACTTTCATCTCGTTTGAACAAAACCGTGATAATATTGATAACCGTGATAATTTGGGTCACTATAATCGTGATGTTAAATTTCCATACCGTTTCATCCCTAGTTTCCACTGTGTGATGGTCCATCCCAGATGCCTCCAAGCCCAGAGAAGTCGACGGCGCTTCTGGACACTGTTAACATAGGGCTTCCTTTTGGCACAGTACAGTTTTAACTGACATTTGTGGATGTAACTACGTATTGTGGTACTTGACAAAGGTTTGCCAAAGTAGTCCTGAGCACATGTGGTGATATCGCTTATAGATGAATGATGATTCTTGATGCAGTGCCGCCTGAGGGATTGGAGATCACTGTTGTTCAGCTTAGGCTTGCGCCCTTGTCCTTTACGCACTGAAATTCCTCCAGATTCCTTGAATCTTTTAAAGGTCCTGTTCTTCGTGATCCCATTTTTCAAACTTTAGTTAGTGTGTAATGTTGCTGTTAGAGCATTTATAATACCTGTAAAATTATAAAGCTCAAAGTTCAATGCCAAGCGAGATATTTTATTTAACAGAAGTTCCCTTTCAAAGCCTACAGCGAACGGCTGGTTAGGACTACATCCTGGTATTTCCTGCATTAATTACGTCAGTAGAGCAGTATGTCGACTAACCTCCGCCCACAAGAACGTGCGAAAAAGGGGGTGTGGTCTTGTTGCTCCCGCGTGGAGAAGAGGAAGTGTTGCGTTCGGTTGCGTTCGTATAGTTTGTTTGTCGCCATGTCGTCGAGACGCTGTTATTTTCATCCCGGAGTCAAGTCACCTTTGTTTGGCTTTCCCAGGGACGCTGTACTTAGAGATCATTGAGCGCATGCATCCCCGTTATGGTGAGAGGCGTGACCTTTCCGGTAACGTGCGCTCTGCGTGCCCTAAGCTGCTGTCGAATCACAACACGGGAACCGCTGGCACAATCAGAACTCGTTACGTATTTCTGAAGGAGGGACTTCATAGAACAGGGAAATCTTTCAAGCCGTTTTGAGGACAGTGAAAACAGCGATATACAGATAAGTAAATTGTGTGAAAAATACTGTGTTTTTTTACACGCGAAACATGAACACATGTTATATTGCACACTGTAAACACAATCAAAGCTTCAAAAAAACACGAAAAACGGGACCTTTAATTATGTTATGCACTGTTGAATGTGAAATATCCAAATCTCTTCCTATATTTCTTTGAGGAACATTGTTTTTAAACATTTCAATAATTTTCTCACGTATTTGTTGGCAAACTGGCGATCCTCGGCCAATCTTTGCTCCTAAAGGATTAGACCTTTCTTGGATGCTGCTTTTGTACCAAATCATAATTACAATCACCTGTTGACATCACCTGTTTCAAATCACATCATTATTTAACCATTTTACCTCATTACTAGCCCTAAATTGCTCCTTTCCCAACTTTTTTTGAAATGTGTTGCAGGTCTGAATGACAGGAAAGGATGCATATTTACAAATGACATGAAGTTGACCAGACAAAACATGAAATATGTTGTGTTCATGTTGTCTGCAATGAAATACAAGTCAAAGTAAATTTAGAAATCACTTCTTTTTTTTTTTTTTTTTTGCGTTTTCCATCCTGTCCCAACTTTTTCTGATTTGGGGTTGTATATTAGGGATACCACAATTCTCAATATAATATTGAACCGTTCTGGAACAGGTGTCATGAGAAATCCTGTCCCCCTGTGAAATAGTGTCCGCTTAGGACCCCAGAGCGATTCTACTGGCTGAAAGAACTTTTGATGGGTAATCTGTTCAGAGCCTGATTACAATTCTTACAAAATCACGTTTTGATTTTTGTCGTTTAAATTGTGTTAAAATAGTCTTTAACGTCTTGCAAATCATATGTTTCATATACTAGTATATAACCGAAGCTATAAGTTGTGAAATGAAGCATAACTCGTTCTTAATGTTTTTTTAGTTAGCGTACGTTCCAGCATACCATACAGCTACCCGATTAGCTTAGTTTATACACCACGGTTGCACTTATCCTACATCTTAAAAGACCCGCTTTAATGTTTAAACAATAATAATAAAAAAAAATCCTGTTGTATTTATTTTGGGCACCTGTTCTGTATATTATTGTTGTTTTTTTATTCTTTATTATTTACATTATAGGTATATTACTATGTTATGAATTTGTATTGGTATTATTACTTATTGCTGATATGAGCAAATACCCAATCACTATGCACTAAAGTTAGGGGTGTTTAGCCACGCTTGCAATGCTGGTCAGATTTCACACTTTAACAGGGCGGTGAAGTGAGGCTACAGTGCGCACCACCATCTTTCAAAACTGTGGTGCGGGTGGGGTGTGCGATATCATGATTTTTGATTGTGGACGATTAAAATGTCACCAAAATCTGCTTTTGAGAAAAAGATCACAGTGCTACAGTACACATTGTACCATTTGCCTCCATCCCAATATACTGAACAACGCGACATACATTCACATCACACGTTAGTGGTAGAGTTATACTCACGGAACGTGAAAGTAAAATCGGTGTGTGTCTGTATAGTAGATGCATGCAGGTCTTAAATTGACAGCAGCGCAGCTTTGTGAACACGCTGCCGCTTGTGCTTAAAGGGACAGTTCACCTCTGAAATAATGTCATTATTTACTCACTCTAATGTTGTTCCGAACCTGTATTCATTTCTTCTGTTGAACACAGACAGTTGAATACCAGACAGTTGATGGTAGCCATTGACTTCAATATTATTATTTCCTACAATGGGTACCAGCAACTGTTTGGTTTCCAACATTCTTCAAAATATATTTCATGTCCAATAGACCTTTCTCACAAAAAACGGAAATACGTAATTGTTGCGGAACCGGAGTTCCTGTCAAGCGTCAACACATCAGAAAAACATACCCGGGCGAGAGAAAATAGATCAGAGAGTCTACACAACCTCGTTAACAGATTTGCCAAATATTACATTTGATGCAAATTAACAATTCAGATTACATAGCTATAAAGAATCAGCGTTACATGACACGTCTTCCTTGATATCTTGTTTGTCCGAGATTTGGATACAGTTCAAAATAGTTTAAACATCACGCATCACGCAATTAAATTTGTTTTTTTTTTTTACATACAACATAATACTTTTTTTTAATAAATGTATAGATATATTTTTATTTTAAAAGACAATCTATTATAATAATATATGTTTTTTTAGAGGAGGCATTGCACTGAATATGAACAAAATATGAAACAAAATATAATAAAAATTAATGTTGATTAACATCACGCTTATATATTTTAAAACAAAATATATTCACAATATGTATGGAGGCATTTTGCATATTCAATCTATATTATAAAATCTATATTATATTTATATTAAATATAAATGTAATATAAATATAATATTATTAAATCAAATATCATACATTTTGAAAATAAAAAATATACACGAGGCAACATCCATTTAAGCATGCGTGTTTATTTTAGTATTTCCACCAGTGAAACAATACTACAGCCTGTAAACCATTTAAATAGATATCAGTAAAAAATGGTAATATAAATAATATAAGTTCAATATTAGCTTAAAAAATATTCGTTTTATATTTCCCCACAGAGGTGCATCATATGACGCTTTGCACTGAAAGGGATGTGGGACACGAGCAGGAAAGTTTGGTCCTTCATCCCGCCGGATAGCCTGAATCCATTTCCGTATATTATATATATATATATATATTTATTAGTGGTGGGCCGTTATCGGCGTTAACGTGCTGCGTTAACGTGAGACTCTTATCGGGCGATAAAAAAAAATATCGGCGTTAATCTATTCTCAAAGTTGGGTTGGGAAATGGGTCTATCAGGGCTTGACATTAAGCCTGTTCACATTCTTGTCCTTCGGACAAGTAAATCTGTCATTCACTTGTCCGAGTAAAAAATTAGCTTGTCTGGAATTTTTTTTTTTTTTGTTGTAAATATCATCTATTCTGAAGCAATATTCTCACCAGTGTTCAATCAGCTTTGATACATTTAAATATGCATATTTGTGATATTTTTCCATAATCTTATTAAATATAGGCTATGCTTCAGCTTTCATTTTATATATTAAATTTGATCTATAAATTAAATTCGAATAAGACACTATAGGGCTGTTCCCAATCAAATTAAATTATTTACATGGCAAAATTACAACTGCATTAAATAAATGTTATTAGGTTATTTTAAATATTTTTGAATATACAAATAAAAATGTTGGAAAGATGAAACTAAACCACCAGTAGGTGGCAGCAGGTGACCGTCTTAATGAGTGAGTCATTGAGTCGATTCGTTCAAACGGCTGATTCAATCAAGAATTAGGCGGTTGTTTACGAATAGGTCATTGAATCTTTGATTCAACCGATCCATTCAAAACGCTGAATCATTCAGTAACAGCTGTTGCTGTGAGATGCGTTACGGTTCTGCAGTGATATTTGTCTGGAACTATTTTTGCTGCTGAAATTTTTTGCAGCCCACTCCTGTACTCCTTGTACACACATGACTGTGTGGCAACCCACAGCTCCAACACAATCATCAAGTTTGCTGACGATACGACGGTGGTAGGTCTCATCACTGACAATGATGAAACGGCCTACAGAGAGGAGGTGCACACTCTGACACGGTGGTGTCAGGAGCACAACCTCTCCCTCAACGTCAGCAAGACCAAGGAGCTGGTGGTCGACTTCAGGAGGAATGAGAGAGAACACCGCCCCATCACCATCAATGGAGCACCGGTGGAGAGAGTCAGCAGCTTCAAGTTCCTCGGTGTCCACATCACAGAGGAACTCTCATGGTCCGTCCACTCCGAGGCCGTTGTGAAGAAGGCTCATCAGCGCCTTTTCTTTCTGCGACGGCTGAGGAGGTTTGGAATGAGCTGCCACATCCTCACACGGTTCTACAGCAGCACCATAGAGAGCCTGCTGACTGGCTGCATCACCACCTGGTACGGCAACAGTACCGCCCGCAGCCGCAAAGCCCTGCAAAGGGTAGTGCGCACGGCCAGCTGCATCATCGGAGGTGAGCTTCCCTCCCTCCAGGACATTTACGCCAGGCGGTGTGTGAAGAGAGCTCAGAGGATCATCAGAGACTCTAGCCACCCGAGCCATGGGCTGCTCTCACTGCTGCCATCAGGCAGACGGTACCGCAGCATCAGAACACGCACCAGCCGACTCCAGAACAGCTTCTTCCCACAAACAATCAGACTCCTTAACTCTTGACCCATCAGGATCATAACACACACTGGACAGAATATCACTCAGCACAACCCACTGTAGATACACACACATTATATACACATTTATTATAATTTATTATTTATCATTTATCATATAGCACCTATTGTACATTGGATCTCTACTGTGAATAATAATGGATACTGTACATTGTATATTATTATTATTATAGCTTAATGTATACTGTTTAATGTATGTTTAGTGTATATTGTTTAAAGTATATGTATATTGTAAGTATGTGTATATTGGTTAAAGCTGTGAGAACTACACTCACATTGTGTAAATTATTTATTGTAGTGTTTACTGTGCTGTGAGTAATTGTGGGCGCATCAGATGTGTAATCTGATGCTGCTTTAAATGTTGTACATGTCATGACTGCTATGTTGCTCGGAACTGCACCAAGAATTTCACCTGCTGTTGCACTTGTGTACATGGCTGTGTGACAATAAAGTGATTTGATTTGATTTTTGATTTGAAATAGAACAAAAACGGTCCATATTGCATCTAAAATGTAAGTGACTTAATGTTAATTAATTGTTTATGGAACTGGCATATGAAATCAGCGTTGTTTTCAGTCGTGATGGTATTCAGGAAAACAACACTCTTGTTTGTGAACTACACAATTTTCAACCGTGAATTAACTGAGTTTCATTGTATGTACGCTCATTTGTTTTCGATTTTCTCCTCGAGAGGCTGCGCGAGCCTCAACAGCACAACCTTGTCAGTTTGTTTTATATTATTATCCACTATCGATCTCCACTTGCACTAACTGAATGCAGAATCATTATTGCACTTTGGTGATTCCCTAGTTAGTTTTTGTTTTGACGTTTTAACCAGGATACTTGTCCGTCGGGCAAGTAAAATTATTTTTCACTTGCCCCTTCAAAAAATCCACTTGTCCCAGACAAGTATCCTGGTTAAAACGTCAAAACAAAAACTGGGTCTATACTACTCAAGCTATGATGACTTTCACCTTGATATTTTAGCGCGGATGTACACCTAGCCGAATTGCACTGTAGGGGCGAGAGAACGAGTCTTTGAACCTGTGTGTATGCCTACTAGAGTTGTCAAAAATATTGATATTTCGCTATGTATCGATACTGAAATATCTGAAACGATATGATACTCATTTTCTACAGTATCGATATCAGCTGCGCTCTCCTCTCCTCTCCGACCGATAAACGATCACTTACGAGTACACATATTCTGAATGCCTTCGGCAGAATTCAAATGAGCCATTTTAATCTAGATTAATTCCAAGATTACAGTGAGAGTGGCCAAGACCAAAGAGCTGTCCAAAGACACTAGAGACAAAATTGTACACCTCCACAAGGCTGGAAAGGGCTACGGGGACATTGCCAAGCAGCTTGGTGAAAAAAGGTCCATTGTTGGAGCAATCATTAGAAAATGGAAAAAGCTAAACATGACTGTCAATCTCCCTCGGACTGGGGCTCCATGCAAGATCTCACCTCGTGGGGTCTCAATGATCCTAAGAAAGGTGAGAAATCAGCCCAGAACTACACGGGAGGAGCTGGTCAATGACCTGAAAAGAGCTGGGACCACCGTTTCCAAGGTTACTGTTGGTAATACACTAAGACGTCATGGTTTGAAATCATGCATGGCACGGAAGGTTCCCCTGCTTAAACCAGCACATGTCCAGGCCCGTCTTAAGTTTGCCAATGACCATTCGGATGATCCAGAGGAGTCATGGGAGAAAGTCATGTGGTCAGATGAGACCAAAATAGAACTTTTTGGTCATAATTCCACTAAACGTGTTTGGAGGAAGAAGAATGATGATGAGTACCATCCCAAGAACACCATCCCTACTGTGAAGCACGGGGGTGGTAGCATCATGCTTTGAGGGTGTTTTTCTGCACATGGGACAGGGCGACTAAACTGTTTTAAGGAGAGGATGACCGGGGCCATGTATTGCGAGATTTTGGGGAACAACCTCCTTCCCTCAGTTAGAGCATTGTCATGTTGGAAGACCCAGCCTCGACCCATTTTCAATGACCCGAAGCGCACAGCCAGGATAACCAAGGAGTGGCTCTGTAAGAAGCATATCAAGGTTCTGGCGTGGCCTAGCCAGTCTCCAGACCTAAACCCAATAGAGAATCTTTGGAGGGAGCTCAAACTCCGTGTTTCTCAGCGACAGGCCAGAAACCTGACTGATCTAGAGAAGATCTGTGTGGAGGAGTGGGCCAAAATCCCTCCTGCAGTGTGTGCAAACCATAGACCGTAAAAAAAAAAGGACGACGCGACTTCATTGACTTCTGCTTACCATAGTTGAAGCTTTCGGAAGCCCGTACACGGCGCTGACATCTTGGGACCGAGTCTGCGCAGTAGAGAGCAGCAAGTAGGGTCGCGATTATCAAAAGCCCGCCCACACTCTCGCAGATGCAGAACAATTCATTATGATGGTGTGAAATAAACAGTTATGGAAATGTAGAAATGAAAGCTAAAGCTCCAATCTCCTCCCAAAAATCCCAAAAAAAGTCAGTTAGTGCCTCAGTGACAACTTCATTCAGAGAAGCCGTCAATCTCAGCTGTCAATCATGACGTCACACCCCCTGTTTTTATAGTATCAAAAAACTCACTAAAACTAAACTTATTTGAAAAAAGGAACACTTGAAATGAAATCGTGATAAAAACTGCCTAAAATGACAGAAACCATCTTTTGAAAACAATTATTTGAAGTGTAATTGAATTGTTTACTGGTCTCGCGTCCATTCTAATACATGGAGGGGTGGGGTTTAGGAGCTATACTGGGACCGGCCACCGGGGGGCGATCGAGGCGCGGAAGCTTCCGTTTCTGACAGGAGCACCACAGGCTTGGTGCAAACCTGGTGAGAAACTACAGGAAACGTTTGACCTCAGTAATTGCAAACAAAGGCTACTGTTACCAAATATTAACATTGATTTTCTTAGGTGTTCAAATACTTATTTGCAGCTGTATCATACAAATGAATAGTTAAAAAAATCATACATTGTGATTTCTGGATTTTTTTTTTTAGATTATGTCTCTCACAGTGGACATGCACCTACGATGACAATTTCAGACCCCTCCATGATTTCTAAGTTGGAGAACTTGCAAAATAGCAGGGTGTTCAAATAATTACTTTCCTCACTGTGTATATATATTTAAAAAAAAATCATGTATTTATTTTATTTATATTTATTGCATGATGCTATGCTAAATATTTACATTTACATACCACACACACACACACACACACACACACACACACACACACACACACACGGTAACACTTTACAGTAAGGTTAATTAGTTAACATTAGTTAACTACATTAGTTAACATTAAATAATAATCGTTTACATTAGTTAATGCACTGTGAACTAACATGAACAAACAATGACCAGCTGCATTTTTATGAACTAACGTTAACAAAGATTAACTAATGCTGAACAGAGGTGTTATTCATGTTAACTAATGCATTAACTAATGCAACCTTATTGTAAAGTGTTACCATATATATATATTTTTTTCTTCCCTAAACTAAAGCATATTGACCCTCATTGTATATAAATATATAACAATTAATATATAACAATTATATCAATGCTCTTCAGCTGTGGTTACAGATTGTTAAAGATTTGTTTTTCAGCATGTTAAATTTTCTTTTACAACCAAGTTTCACCCCTTGTACAACACGCACACACACATTTGTACACACGTGCATGCTGCTTTGTTAAAGACGGATGACGGAACCCTTCCTAAGTCAGAAGGGTTTGCTCATGGTGTTCACTGGCTTTATTTTTTTTTACATTCCTTTCATTTATTTACCTCCCTCTCCCTCTATGCACGCTGCTAAATAGAGTGTCAATCACTCTGACCTTTACTGCTCTCGAAAGCCCCACCACAGCAGTACTGAGAAATACACATGAAAGAAAGACACAGAGATAGAGAGAGGGAGAGGGAGAAGCGCAAA